>NW_028279243.1:0-235181 GCF_059751315.1 Micrasema longulum
TACTGACTTCTATGCGATTATAAAGTAGCGTTTATACGTAGACACAATGTTGTTTTGTCTCAGGACTCTACCATTGTCCGCGTGTAAACAGCAATTTGAAGGACAAAAAATTGTCCCGAGATGTCGCCACCGAGATGGACGGGCGGGCTATCTCCGCTGCACAATGATTACTCCCCACCACCGCGCGTGTCCACGTGTGAACACGTACAAACAGGACCTTGTGACAATCGTGATTTGCTTGACGTGAACGTGTCGCTCCCAAAAAAAAATCTACCGATAACGGCTGCAGAAAAAAAACATTTTAATGCGTCCTTTAACAATTCCAATATATATCGGTATACAATAAATCATATTTTTCTTGAATTCGCTCGTAAATTACGCCGTCGTAATTTTGCGGCGCTCACGTGTGAACTGCGGTCGAATTTTCGTATTTTCCCAGCGTGCTGTCCTGCGCCGTCGAGGCTGTTCGCGGAGCTTGGACGACACTAGGACAATGCGGCCGCGCACGGTGGTGGGGGTAATCCGTTGTCTGCCCGACCGCCTATCTCTAGCGACAATGTCTCAGTCCACTGTCCTGTCCTCCTGTTTACACGAGGACAATTGGTCTGATGCTGGGACAGGACAATATTGTATTGTCGTCGTGTGAACGCTACCTATATGTTTTTAAAATTATTTTTACTCATATTCTTGACTAAATTGTTTTCATTTTCAATTTAATTAAATGCATTCTGAGAGAATCTGACGTTTTTATCACAAAGGTCAATTACTTCTGATAATTCAGTCTTGGAATACAGTAGAATTCCGTTTATCCGGATCGTTGTCAGGAAATAAAACCTCGAAATAAGAACGCTGCTCGTAAACGAGTTACTTCGTCGAAGCAATTAACTTTGCTAGACATGTTTAAGTAAGTTTTAATGTGATTCCTATTCGCTTTATTATTTCAAAAGTAATAAGAAAGTGATCCTAGAGTAAGTTTTGCGTTTTCTTTCAAAACATTGCCCTAATTTAATGGCTAGCCTTATTATTTGGAGTTATGCATATCCGGATAACGTCTGGCACTCATTTATCTAATTAATTGGGTGTTTAACTGTAGAAAAAAAATATTCTTAAAAACAAACAATCACATCGTTTCTCGTTGGGGGTAGGCAGAGAGAATAGAACGCTAGCCAGAAGAAATTTATTGTTTTTTTTTTTTATAAAACCAACAGACTAATTATACAGGGTGTTCTTTAAACCCTGTCACATCCGAAACCACGATGATCAGTATGAGCAAGAAGACATATTGGCACATTAAAATATTTTTTTAGAACTAATAAAATTTAAAAAAATAAAATATCAAAAAAGCAAACGGTTGCTTACTTCTGCAGGGGTGAAACGATAAGGGGGGAGGGGGGAGTCTGATACTGCGCCGCGCTCCCCTCACTACTCCCCTGCAGAAGTAAGCAACTATTTGTTTTTTGAAATAGTTTATTTTCAAAAATTTTCTTTGGTCTAAATATTTTTTTTAAATATGCTAATATATCTTCTTGCCCATACTGATCATCGTGGTTTCGGATGTGACGGGGTTTAAAGAACACTCTGTATAAAGTCCGATTTCATTTCTTACCGAGTTAATTCTTTAACATGCCATAGTTTTGGGAGATGTCTCAGGATAATATTTAAATGCGCAAACTTAATAATGAAATACATGAATCGCTACAGGTCACATTGTGTTTTTCTCAAATTTGCTTTTTCCATATTATAAACGGCAATTTTCATATAAGTTACATGTATTATTTCACCAAATTTTACCTTAGAATTATATATTATGATTGACATAACATGACTTTGCCTTTGATATGTTGTATAAACCCAAACGAGTTTTTAAAAATAAAAATAAAGAAAAAAAAATGTATAAAAGACGACATTGATAAATTTTATTAATGGAATATTTAAATGAATATTTTTTTCTTATCTTGTATCTCTTCATATATCTGGGCCCCGATTACAATGGGAAGTTAACATTTATCTTAAATTTTATCTACAAAGTGAAATTAAGTTTTCTGCATGAAAAGCAGAATAAGCATGCATTGTTTTCTTCCAAACATGTTCAATTATAGGTTACCGACGAAGATACTTAAATGTTCATGCAAATATACCAATTTTCGTACACAAATATCGTTTTTTTTTATTTATAGATAGTCGAAGATAACTCTGTTAACTTCCCATTGTAATCGGGGCTCTGGGCCTGTATTCCTGCGAAAAGTTATCTGTAATTTTATCTAAAAGGTAAAATAATGTTTTCTGGATGAAACATATAAAATGTATACACTTTATATTCTAAATATGTTCAGTTACAGGTTACCGACGAAGATATCTTAAATTTTCATTCAAATACACACATTTTCGTTCATAAATATCGATTTAACTTTATACTGTCTTGATATGTATCGATGAAGATGGCGTTTATAATCGCGGGCCTGGAATGTTATTGATGTGGCAAATTAGTTAAAATTTGATTTAGTGACTTTTTCTTGTTTATAATCTGGACAACGCAACACAATAGAGTTAGTCATAGGAAATAAATATCAAAAATAATTATTTTATCGTGTGCCTAAAAATATGTTTTACGTAATAAAATATTTTTTTAAAACTGTCATACTTAAAAAATGATAAAAAAGCTGCCTAAATTGTAAAAACCTACATTATACTCGTATTTGCCTTTAGTGATTTAAGCTTGTTGAGATTTATTGTAATTCACACCACTGTTTTTCAGCAATAACAAATAATTTCGATTTACGCAACCTTTTTCAATGTAACCTTGGTGTCTTGCCTTTTAATGAACATGATTTAGCGCTTTCAATGGCATACTCAACTCAAAACTGACTTCTTTACCGGCGACGATATGTTATTCAAAAATCGATTCTTTCATTAAACCTTGCATCGATCTAAGATTCAAATTTGACATCGGTGATCGGAAAATTCTAATTCAGTTCTACACATTCCACATAATCTCTGATTCACTTTCAGTAGAGTGTGAACTGCCCTCGCGTAAGCACGTCCGTTTCAGGCAATACAAATAGAATATTTTTTAGTGTATTGGAGTAACAAGTAATAATAATTTATTCAAGAACTTAATGTGATATTAGTATTGAGTGTCGTGAAACTATGATAAAAAAATTCCAGTTAACATATTTTGTTTTCAATTTAAACAATGCCGTTTTGTAAGTTTTTAAACATTTTAATATACTTATTTGTTTTCATTTCTAACCAATTCTTTAGGTCTTTTATTTTAAAGTACCGACAAATGTGATTATTGAAGAAATATGAATGTTCAAACATAGGTAGGATTGAAATCCTTGTACGACTTTTATCATGTTTTATAGATGTGATGTAATGTATTTTTTTATTTAGATAGTTGTAAAAAAAAAACAACCAGTATATAATAATTGTATATTACCACTCACCGACTTTTCTGTGTTTACCGGTTTTGAGACGTACCCGTCTCTTCGTCAGAACACTAATTAAACCAACATTCAATATCCACTATACGCCTTTACACATATACTTTAAAAATATAAAACAAACCAACGTGCTGACTGAACACATGACGTTAGTAGCCAACACCAACGTGCACTGTTTGATTTTGTGGGAGAACACTAATGTCTGAGCACTCGATGACAAACTATTGGTTAATTATTTATCGGGACGAATATGTTTATTAAAAAAAAAAGTATTATATTTAAAACTTTAATTACAAATAATAAGTACTTTGGCGGAGTTATTGCAAAAAGCAATATCTACCAGCCAACCAAAAAACAGACTGGTCAAAATAAGAGATTGGTCAAAATTTTGTACTAAAAAAACATAAATATATCAAAAGATATACATAGATAGACACATGTGAAAATAAAATAAAAATGAACCTAATAAATCAAAAATAACAGCTGTTTTTTAATTGGGAGATAAGGCTTGCACATATTAACATTAATAAAAAGAATAAAAAAGTACAACATGTTATATTTACATATTAAATTATGAGGAATGTGGGATCAGATAATGAGTTTGGAAGAAGAGAGAAAGACAAAAGAAGATTTAATGTTTTATAATGTAAAATAACATATGTTTGTTTATTTTTTTTATTTAAACCAATCGACAGGTTATTAGATAAACCCTTATGGATTCGTATATAAAAAAGTATTTCAAAAGTTAATTTTAAAAATATTAAAAAAAGTATGATCAAAACATAAATTACGTAGTGTAAACAACATAATATAAGGAAAAAATGTACACAAAGAGATAAGACAAGAGGCAAGACATTATTGCTCTTTCAGTAAGTTTCATCTTTCAAAAAGTGAATTAGTAATTTATCTTTTGAATAACTCTCTTCGCTGTAGGAATACATCAACCGAGCTGTCTTTGGACACGTCATCGTAAAGCCTAAGCATTCTTTTTTTCTAATTTCTTCATTCTATTCTACGAGCGTATTTTTACCAAATTTCTTTTTTACATGTATGAAAACACTTCTCCACAATATCCATATTGATTTTGATAATACAATTAATTATTCTAAATCTATTTAATATATTTTTATCGGTATTCGTAGTATGTGATATTTCCCTATTTTTACTGTAAGGCTTTTACTCTTCACTGAAAAAAAGTAAGTTGAGGATTCACGAGTTTTACAAGCAAACCTGACATTAGACGATATACATATTAATGAAACTAAATATTATCTTATTTCAATGGATTTCAATTGGAATTTCAATTGCGTATTGTATCTTTTTCAACTTATTTTTAAATGTACCTACACTTAAGATAATATTTAGTTTTATATAAGTTATCCTTACACTGTATAATATTCACCAGTCTGAAGATGCCTATTAGAGGGTGAAAGCGATAATTGGTCAAAATAAATAAGTGGAGTGTACCAAGTATTTTTTAATTAATAACTTATATGTAAATATAAGTTATTACATCATTACAATGGAATTCCATCAAAAATTGTCAATAAATAACTTAAATGAAATATTATTTATATAGTTTAAATTTCAAGCCGTCGTCTCTTTATTACAGTATTATTTAGTGAATACATATAATTGGATGGCAGGCCCTACTATGTATACATTTTTTATAGTTTTTTAAAAAAATATTAATTTAACCTGTACATCTGTTTGTATTCGAAATAAATAAAATAAATAAATAAAAATATTTTAACAATGTTTGATTCTGTCCAAATGCTTGCAGACTGGCTGGATTTTACTCCCTAGGGAGTTGTTCATATTAAAATTTATTTCAACAGAGAGGGAAAATTTTTTTGAGAAGGGACTAAAGTCACAAAAGTCAACAGGTGGAAGAGTTGAGGAAATGTGGATGTTCAAACATGGGCAGAATGGTGAATGTTACACAGTGTGTAAAGTGGCCACTTAAACCAGCCAATGACAGGTCATAAGCCCTGTAAATGCCTAGACTTCCATATTCCCTTCTCAAAAAAATTTTCCCTCTCTGTTGAAATCAATTTAAATAAAAATATTTTACTCTAAAGGGCATGTCTATGTATTGTATGTCAATGGTTCCGGTAGAATGGGTTAAATACTTTTGAGTTTCTTTATCTTTGACAAGTACCGGATATTATTATGACGTTCATGAACTTATCAATCTCGACTCTCGACGTCCAATCCGGTAGGTTCACTACATCATCTACGTATAACATACGTACTCGTGTCTAGCTTCAACAGCTTCGCCTAATGCAGTGCATTCTGCATTCCTGGCATGCCTTAAAGCTGTTTTATACGGATCAGAATAAGTGTTCAATAATCTAATGCCGAAGTATTTTATGTGTGAAATTATACCAAATAGAAATGTACAAAACTATAGAACAAGAAATAGGAATAGGAAAAGGCTACCACTTACGAAACATAACACAAAGGAGCGCAAAAACTGAAAGATGAGATGACTGAATGTATGAAGAATTAAAAAAAACTTTTTTTTTTACAATAAAAATAAGTGATAAAACAGAGTATTAAAAAAAAGCATAATTACATAGCAATGAAATACATATTAATAGTAAAAATAGTAAACAAAAAATCCCACAAAGGCATGGCCTGTTCGTGGGTATACAAGAAAATGTTAATGAATTTTCGCTTCCATAATAAATAATGGACAGTTATATTTTTGTGTAACATAGTAATTAAAAAAGGAAATAAAAAATATTCAAAAAAACACAAAAATATTCCTTATTATTAAAGAGCAACAAAATAAATCATAGAAAAATAGAGTTCATATCTTTAGTTTGAATCCAGGATAGTGCATGTTTTTTAAAATGAAAGTACCTTCTAATCTCTTACAGAATATTTTCTTTTCTCTTTCTTATATTATTTTATACAAAAATATTAAACCTGTCTATTATAGGAGCAAAAAATTCATAAACATTTCTTGTATACCCAAGAACAGGTTATACCTTTGTGGGATTTTTGTTTAATATTATTACTGTTAATATGTACATATTTCATTTCTATTTAACTATTCTTTATTTTTTTAATACTCTGTTTTACCTCTTATGTATATTGTAAATAAACAAAAATAATAATATTAATTTTTTTTTAAAAAGTATTAGTATCTCTGTTTAAATCACGTCTGAAGTAACATCTCATTTCTCTTCCTTAGTCTCTCCTCCTTTCCTCTTTTTTTCCTTTTCCCGTTGAGTAATAGTATTGATTCAAGATAATTTATATACAAATACACTTATTTATATTTTTATATATCTTTAGCTTTTTTTAAAATATGTTTTCTATTGAATATGTTTTTTAACTTTAATTATAAAAATAAAACTTTTATTTTATTAGTGGGTTGGAATAAAATGCCATTTGGCAATAAGCCCGCCAATGTACAATTAAAATTATGTACGAAAAGTAAAATAAATAAAACAACTTTGTTTTTAACCACTAATTTTTTCTTTTTTTTTTTCCACCGACCTGTTTCAAAGACGAAGAAGCTTGTTTGCTTTGAAACCGGTCGGTAGAAAAAAATAATCAAAAAATTAGTGGTTAAAAACAAAGTTGTTTTATTTATTTTATTATAATGAATAACCAAAAAGTTAGTGCTTCAAATATAAACTTTATAAAAAAAAATATTTATTTAAAAATGTGTTTTTACACTGGAATATTTCATAATCCCTAGACTGGCACCTGAACCGTAAGACTGATCATCTTACTTTCATGTTACAATAATGATTAATGTACGCTGCAATTTGTGTACCGATGCAGTGTCCTATGCACTATTAGGTCCGGGAAGGGAATGACGCTGAAGATGGTTTATTAGACCTACATATTAACTTTTGTAATGAAACGGTTGAATTGTAATTTTGTACCTGACATGTAAACGCCCTCTGGGCGTATAAATTAAATAAAATTTTACCAGCATGTAGGTGATAGGGACTATCGTGGCATTTCTGGTCCGTGTGATTCGGAAATTATTCCCGTCATTCTAGTACCGTGGTATTCTTGCCAGTTACCATCCAAGTAGTGCTTAGTACCGATAGACCTAGAGGCTTGTCTTGTATGTACATTACGATTTCTCGTGTTGGAATTTACAAGTCCAAGCTCAAACCATTCGCGTTTACATTATCGTCGCTTACATTAATCAACACATTACAACAGAGGTGGGGTACACTTGACAGTAGGGAATATGCAGGTCTAAGCATTTGTCTAAGCATATAAAAAAAAATAGTTGGAAACTTACAGCATGTGTCCTATCAGCACGTTGGTTTTATATTTTTGTGCAACTAAAATGGCGAAGGTGTAGTGGGATTTGCATGTTAGTGTAATTTTTTACATTTTTACATTTACATTTTTTTTTTGCACCACAACAGGCCAGGAGGCCTAATTACAGTGGTGAATTACGTCACAGAGCACCCAGGCTTGAGAAAAATCACATTTTATTTTTTGTGTTCTCACCGGGAATCGAACCCGGAACCTTCCGTGCGTGAGTCAAGCGTCTTGACCACTACACCACGGAGGCCGCCAATTAGTGCCCTGACGGAGAGACTGGATGTCTCTAAACCGGTAGACACAGTAAAGTCGATAAATGGTAATAGACAAATATTTACTAACATTTATTGAAATGTTTGACAGCAAAGTTAATGCTTTTTTTTCAAATTATCATATTTTTTTCTTTGCATTTTACAATAGGTATACATAAAATACAAATAAAAAAAACTATTACTTTGGACATTGACATTTTTCACGTCTCTGAGGGAGTTTTTCGTTTCAAGATTCTCTTTTTTAACATATTATTCTCTGGATATTATGTGGTTTTTTTTTGTATATACTAATTATTTCTATATGTATGAATTAAGATATTCCATTTTGTAATGTACATAAATATGAATAAATAAAATTGAATTGAATTGAAAATGTCCTCTTAAAAAAATTGCAATCTTTCAGCAACCCTTTGATAATAATCGTGTAATCCTGCATTTATTTTTTCTAGTGACTTACCGAAACCGAATTTCGGCTTTTGTTCTAGTTTCGGCCGAATCCGAAACTTCGGTCGGTCAATAATGTTTTCTACTCTCCAATACGATCAAAACAGTGAATCATATCATTATTGAATGATCTGATTCATGAATTATGTTTTAAACGTGTATATTTTCACATTATATTCGTCATAACATAATTCAACAAGTGAGCCAGTCAATAATTATTATTTGATATTGAATCTCTATGTTTGCTATCGTCTAAGGCTCTACCTAATTGTTTTTGGAAAGTTGCAATTGAATTTGTGGTATCTTAGACAATTATGACCTTTTAAATATAATGTCACGCATTAAGATTTATTACTATTCATTTTCAATCCTCAGCTTTCGAAATCATTAGGATAGGAAATAGTGATTTAAAGATTTAATTGAGACTTCCTTTAATGACGTCAAGGCGGGCTCCTATTACAATAGGGAGTTAACATTTATCTACATCGTAAAATTAAGTTTTCTGTATGAAAAAAATAACATGTATACAGTTTTTTTAAAACACGTTCAATTACAGTCGAATCTAGATATAAGAGAGCCCATAGGGACTGGACTTTTTCCTCTTATAAAGAGGTCTCTCTTATATTGTTATTATTATTATGGATAACTTATATAGTGCCATTTTCGGAATATAATACCCTAAGGGCACTTACAAACGAGTTATTTAAATAAATAAAAATATTTTAACTTTTTGAATTTGTAATTTAAGCAAAACCATTTATTTTGTTATCACATGCTACGGATTTATTCAAACGATTTAGAGAACAAATGGGTTTTAAGATTTTTCCTAAACATCGCTTCACTATCACAGTTTCGCATATCTGCTGGGAGAGCATTCCATGCCATGGGGCCTGCGACCGCAAATACGCGTTCACCGAATTTAGTGCGCTGTTTGCGTAGAGGTATAACAACTCTCCCTCTTGACTTAGATGCAGCTGATCTAAGCGTTAGACGCTTGTCAGCTAGTTCGTCTGGAATGCAAAGTTCCCTTAGATATTCCGGAGCAGAGTTGTGCAGTGACCTCTACATAAGCCAGCAGAGTTTGTATTCAATTCAATTAATTTATTAAAAATAATACATACAATATAAACTAAAATTCTAGACGTATATAATATTATAAAAAGACAAAAAATACATAAAGAGACTTGTCAAAATAGGAGAATCCTGCGCCGGTAAACCCCTTCGGATGCATGGAATAGATTAACACCCAGAGCGATGTTGTTCAGCATGGCTATAGCCCTTTCAACAGGCATAAGCATCAGCAGGTTGGCCCTGTATATCGGAATATGAAATAATCTATGCTGACGCTGTATTAGGTAATTATCAGGAACATACAAACCAATGCTCATCATAATCTCTGAATTTTTTACCATACCGCGCAGCAATCGATAAAAATGTGTAGACAAATACACATTCCTTCTAGTCTCTAAACTGTTCTAAACTATTCCACCCTGTGTGGAAAACGTAGCCAGTGTAATTCCCGAAGTAATGGTATGTCCGTGCTTTCTTTTATGGAGGTCAACAAACATAACCAGTTGCTTAATCACAAATAACTATCGTCGTACCAATAAGCGACGTGATAACAATTTCTCACCATGGTTGTTTATCGTTTAAAATAAAAACATCCGTAAACACCTAATATTAAATGTCAAAATATTTACGTTTGGCGACGTATAATTCTGCAGCGCAATCAATCACATATTTGAATTTCACCGGTGTAAATATGGAAAATATTCCAAAACTGCTATTTTTATCGTGATATTTATTGCATTTAGCCGGCGGTTGGCAAGCCAAATGTCAAGAAAAGCAGCCACCTTAGTAATTGTAATTTAATTTTCACTTTTTTGTATTAGATACCCCTTACTATTTTGCAAATGCAATATATTGTATTATTTTTATAGTAAACGCAGATTTTTCGCCAATGAACTGTATTTATTTACGAGGAAAACCAAAAACAAACCGACACGAGCGTTGACTTAGAGATTACACACGCGTTGACTTATGACCGTGATAACTTAAGCATGTTCATTATTGTTCATTGTGATCGCTCAAATGCTTAGCATGTTTTTAAGCACGTCGATAGTTATTCGTGATTGAGCTACAGGCTTCCTTTTCCGATTGTCTATGTACTACTATGTACGTATGTACAGGAGGTACAAAATAAACTAAAGTACATGACATATGTATGTATTATATGATTATAAATGACGTATGTATTATATTACATATGTGTATTTACATTCTATAATTTCCAGCCACAATCAATGAACCTTGACTCCGCGCTTCGGCTCCTCTCGGGACACCTCATCCGCATTTGGTATTCCGAATTCTTAATCATAATTATCATAATTATTTATTTAAATGAAATGTAAAAAGGTGCTTTTTAGTTGCGTTCTCGGACTAGATGTAGAAGTTAGTCAAATCAATAACACTTTTGTTCGTGTCGTGTCGATCTTAAATTATATTTTAATTCTTTAGCGACAAAACTATTCCATTAGAACCGCTGAGGAATAATAGAGATGACGCTTCATAAAACGCGAATTTAAAATCGTGTTCTAAAAATTATATACAGGTGTTCATTATTCCCTGTCACATCCGAAACCACGATGATCAGTTTGAGCAAGAAGACATGTTTATGCCGCTCACTCTGAATTCAAAGCTGTACGTCGCGCCCTTTTGCATCGCTTCACACTATGAAAAACTTAAAACTACGAAACCACGTATACAAATTTGTTAGAGATTTATTTATTCATTTTAAAACTATATGATCACAAATACCAAAAATCGTAAAAAATAAAAACATGTTTCTGGATAAAAAAATATTTTCTGTATCGTATTATCAGTGCTATGATTTTTTAAAGTTTTATATTTCTGAAATCACTCCGCATGTGACGTCTGAAGTTCTCTTCCGCTTCTTCTCCTTTCTCTTCCTTAATCTCTCCCCCTTTCCTATTGCCTCTTTATTCCCTTTTCCTATTGAGTAATAGTATTTTTTTCTTTTTTTTTAAATTGATTTAAGAACAAAAAAATTAAGACAACTAGAGCACATCTTTATACTTACAGAGGAATATTTTTCTTCAATGAAATAAACAAAGAAAATTAAAAGTGCAGTCAGGAATACAACATATTTAAGAAAGAAATGAAAATATCATATTTTTTTTTTTTTTGTGTAGCACTGATTAAAAACACATTTTTTTTGCAATTTATATGTTATCCTAAAAGTATTAATTAAAAATAAAATATTCAAATTATTGTAAGACGTCACTCACCATTATGTACACAAGAATTGTTTTTTTCTTTTACGTAATGTGAAACGTTAATGTTAATATATGTTAACATATTACAACAGAGATGAAGAACATTTAAGAAAAGGTAATATAGATGTCTAGGCATCTACAGGGCTTATGACCTGTCAATGGCTGGTTTAAGTGGCCACTTTACACACTGTGTAACATTCACCATTCTGCCTATATTTGAACATCTTTATTCCTTCAGTTCTTTCATCTGTTGATGTTTGTGAAGTTAAAGAGCTGAAACCTTTATTTATGCAGGTGAGATTCATCTAATTGAATTATTTCACCTACATACTAGGCAACGCCTGAAAATGTTATTTTTTCAATTTCTATACTTCTTCATGGACCAGGTAATTTATCAACAATATTAAATTCATATTCAATACATATATTGTTAATATGTGTATTGAATTTATTTAAAAATTGTATTTAGAAGTAATATTGGATACATATTTGTTTATCTGATGAAAAAAAAAAAAATTTTTAATTCATTTATGTACAAGTACAATTATTTATATTTTTGTATATCTTTGGCTTTTTTATTTTTATTTTCCATTGCATACGTTTTGCAACTTGGATTATAAACATAAAACTTGTACTTAACTGGTTGGTGGGAAGAAATGTCAATTTGTCAATAAGCCCCTATGTAAAATTATCATTATGCACAAAAAGTTAAATAAGTAAATAAAATTGTGGTGAATTTTTAAATACTAAGTATCATTTTACTTAAAATAATGTCATTTGTAGTTACGGCCCTTTAGTTCTCGCAGTGTGATATGTTTTCAAACGCTTGGTTGATTTTTAAGGCCAGGCTCTTGCCTGTGTTTTGTATTACGCTGGCATTATTTATTTATTATTTTTCTCAGCGGCACACCCTGCGTATGGTTTAATAGTAACAAATGTACAATACTCTCAACTGATAAAATAAATACATACAAAAAATGTAGCTACGAAATTCGTTAAAAAGCCGGTGGAAAATATCTCAAAGAACGAAATGTCGGAGTCTAATCATTTACTACAGGGCTTATGACATAGCAATGACTGGTTTACATGATCACTTCAAAAGCTGTGCATCATTTATCATATTGCCTATGTTTAAACACATTTTTTTTTTAAAATCCATCTTTTGACGTTTTGGACAAATCATCATCATCATTCCCCTTCCGCACCCAATGGTGCATAGGGCACTTCATTTGTACACCAATCGCAACATATCTTGATCATTTTTGTTACATGAATTTATGTCTGTAGCTCAATCACAAATAACTATCGACGTGCTAATAAGCGACGTGATAAAAATTTCTCACCATGGTTTATCGTATTCGCGATCACAATGGAACACCCGTGAACACCTTATATTAAATGTCAAAATATTTACGTTTCGCGACGTAAAATCCTGCTGCGTAATCACATATTTGAATTTCAACGCTGTAAATATGGAAAATATTCCGAAACTGCTAATTTTACTTTTTTATTTATTTTTTATCATGCTATTTATTTCATCCAGCCGGCGGTTGGCAAGCTTAATGTCAAGAAAAGCAGTCGCCATAGTAATTGTAATTTAATTTTTCCTTTTTTTCCTTGATACTTAATTTCCTTTATAAATGAATAAATGTTCAGTTTTGTTATTAGTAAATACTAAAATAATGAAAAAAAATAAAGTTCTGAATGCTTGAAGGTCAAATTTTGGAAAAATCTCAATAAAGTATAAAAATTTACATATCTCCCAAACTATAAAACTTTAGTTTAGGAAAGAAAGGTCCAATAATCAGCAAATGACCTCCTCTATATGCGAATTTGTCCAGGCGAGTTCAGTTCCAGTCACCCTGTATAAGTAAATAATTGATTATATTTTTAGAACATTTTTCACAATTTGAAAGTACACAAATAATAACACTGACAGCTGCAAGGTAGTGTCGTATCTGTGGTAACGAGTTATGCGAAAATAAATATGAAGTAAGGAAATATGTGTATTTTTTTTATTTTTATATTCTTGACAGCAACCAATAGGAAAACGCAATATGTATATCTAATATATAGCTAGTATATGTCTATTTATTATAGATATGGAATCTCTACAATAAATAGAAAAATCTAAAAATCTCTGCTGTAAAAATAATCGAAATGTTAACTGAAAAAGGTTTCATAATGTGTATTTTTTTAGGTTATATTTCAAATAATTTTAAATTAAAATTGAAATGACATGTGTTGCCAAATTGGCGCATCTAATGTTTGATCAAGTGCATTTAAAATTTCGATCTTTTAAATAAAACTGTGTCAGTATTGTTTATTTAAACACGTTTAATTTTTTCCTACAAAAAACCTTTTATTTCCTAAAATATTTTTTTAACTTGTTTTTTTCAAACTAATTACTGTCAATTTTGTTTTGATTGAAACTGAAAAGTTTCCAGAATCAGATTCCTGAAATTATTTTCAATTTTCAGATTTATTCCTGCTCTCAGTAATTTAAACGGATTAAAAGAGTCAAAATGAAACATAAACCGCCAACAAGTTGTTTAGTTGGTTTTATGTAAAGTAATATATTCCGCAAGGCTATTCCTAGCGTAAACAATGTCTTATTTTTACAATAATTCCATCCTTACAGAGTATCATTATTGTGATTCATAATATAAATTATTTCTGTCTAACCTGATGTATTTTGTAATTGTTCATTGATTCTTTATCATAAATAATTGTAATCTTTTTTTGCTTAATTAAATGTTTAATCATTAAGTCTCTGTAAAACATATTATTTTGAGAATAAAATATCGAGTAGTGAAGAAACTATCTAGAATACGTAACATGATTTATATGTTACTTGGTTACTCAAGAAGCATTTTTATTCATTTTTAATACCGATATTATATAATTGTAGTTGGTAGTAGCCTTTAAAGGGAAACTATTAAACACAACTTATAATATAAAGGGAAACTATTAATAAATACTTAAGCATTGTTGTTATCCACTGTATTACTCTAAAATTGATTGATTGCGTCTGTCACTTATACTCGTGCACAGGAATTTGAGCCTCATTATTATGGTATCTATGATAAATCGGGGTCATTTTCGTTTGTTAAAATTTGGTGAATTGCTATCCCAGTAATTTAATCCTCGTAAGCTAAAAATATCCCCATAGTAAAATGGATAGTCAAATAAATGAACAAATCGAAAAAGTTTGAGACTTCAACTATAGTCATTAAAATATAGCTTGATTAAAATGACAGCTGCCAAACTAATGTCAATAGTGATGGTGCACATGATAATATGTGCACATTAGGGCAGAGATGAATTGAGGAAACATCTTCGGGGTAAACTTCGTTTACCTTACATAGTTCTGCAACGGTAGCTGAAATTATGGAATGAGTCCAACCTATGTGGAATCACCCAAAAAAGATTTTGCATATTGCTGAGTGACTGTGAAAATCTACGCACCTATGTAATTACGATTTTTTTTCTTCTTATTTTTTATTAATTTTATTTTATATATTTTTCACGCCCACAAGGCTTTTACATACATGAAAGTCATATAAAATATGAGTATATAAACAACATAAAATTTAAAAAATACAATATAAAGCAACAAAAGATAGAACAGTGTTCAAAAGTAAAGTTGGTATAAAAAAAAGAAGATGAGTATATAAACAACATAAATTTTTTAAAAAATACAATTTAAAGAAATAAAAGATAGGAACATTGTTAAGAAGTATAGTTGGTATAAAAATAAAAAGATGAGTGTATTAACAACATAAATTTTTTAAAATATCATATAAAGTCATAAAATATAGAACTGTGTTAAGAAGTTTAGTTGATTTAAAAAGATTAAAAAAACCATAATATTTTTAACTTTTTTTTTTTTTAATAAGCTAAAGAAATGCAGTTAAAGGTTCTTTCTTTTGGGTCCGTATTACAATGGGAAGTTAACGTTTATCTTCAATTTTATCTACAAAGTAAAATTAAGTTTTCTGTATGAAAAACATAATATGTATACATTTTTTTTTAAACACGTTCAATTACAGCTTACCCACCACATACTGCACACCGCATCTGAGGACATAAGTCTCCTTGGCGGTGCCCACATACTCGGAAAATTTGCTCGTTGTCAAACGAGAAAAGCTGCCCGAAGGAGCTTTCTGAAATCTGGTAGCCTTAGCATCTTTGTGCTGAAAGAAAGTAATCCAGAAGTACATAATATGTACTCCATTGGATTGAGAAGAGAGGGAAGTGAACTCTTCACTGACTGGGATTAAATTGATTGTTTAAATTAAATTAAAGTGTTTACAATTTACAAATTTTCATACATAAATATCGGTTTTACTTTGTACCGTCTCAATATGTACTGATGAAGATAGCGTTTGTAATTGCCCCCCTGATGTTATTTTTACCCCTTTGTTATTTATCGATTTTTTACTCTATTTTAAATTATGGATTTATCAACAATATTTTGAGTTTGTCCAAATTTTTGTAGACAAGGACTGGATTCAACTCCCTGGGGAGTTTATATTAACATATTACAACAGAGATGAATAACATTTAAGAGAAGGTAATATAGAAGTCTATGAATGTCTCTCTATAGAATCTTACAGTGTGTAAAGTGGCCACTTGAACCAGCCATTGACAGGTCATAAGCCCTGTAGATGCCTAGACTTCTATATTACCTTCTCTTAAATGTTCTTCATCTCTGTTGTAATATGTTATGGATTTATATTTTATTCCTTGTTTTTTATTTAATAATTTGACTGGCTAAGCACTGTTTCTGCTTTGTCACGCTGGAATGAATATTATTGGTTTCTTTATTTATTTTCTGTTTATTTTTGTTCGTAACATATTATTTTCAATTTTTTTAGATAAATAATGAGCCAAAAAAATCAGCCACGCTGCGTTGTTGCTGTGGAACCACTAAACAAAGTACAAGAGGTAATCATTTATTATCCGACCGTCCATTTCGTATTCAATTTGAAGTTTTTACAGAGCGGGTCTCACTTACAGTCGCAATTCCCGAGTGTTTCTGCCGCTGGTGTATGTTTGATGTTTTATCTTGATTGCAGGAAAAGATGGAAAACTCAACCAAAGAATCTTCAAAGAAAAGGTCCAAGGATGAGAAGAATGTCATTCCAACCAAAGATATTGTTCCTGCTGAATCTACCAGCAATGGACAAGCGTCAGCCACCAAGGTATTTACATTGTGTTGTTTTTTTATATTTCCTTATTTACACATTTTTAATTTTCTGTAACAAATTATAACATTATGCATCATGAAGTACAAGGAAAGGTATGAAGAAACATAAAATATAGGGACGGCCGTCCGTCAATTAATAAATGCGTTTGTAGTATCTAGAGTCGATTATTGTAATGGTATCTATGCAGGTCTACCGATGAACAAAATGACTCACCCACAGTCTGTATTAATTGCTGCAGAGAGACTTATTTTCGGAATCTCTAAGTTCAGTCATATCACCCCACTACTTCGGAAATTACACTGGTCTACGTTTTCCACAGAAGATGTTGACACAAACTCTGTTGGCTTATGTATAAATCACTGCACAACTCTGCTCCGGAATATCTATACAATATTATAATTTTTTTCTATTATTTTGCCACCAGGAAACAGAAAAAACTTCTGGTCACGAGAACGGCGTTAGCATTAATGGGAAAAGCTCCAAAAAAGACAAAAGCAAGTCTGACAAATCGTCCGACAAGGGCCCCGTAACAAACGGTGTGTCTGACGTCGCCCTCAACTCCGCTCCCGGGTCCTCCCCGGGGGGGGCGGCCGCTGCCAGCGCCGCCGAAGGATCCGCTCCCGACCTGAACCCCGACATTATCGAGGAGGACGCCCTGGTCCAGCACCCGGAGCCGGACAATGATGAACTGTTCCCAGAACTGAACTATGATGAGAATTCCGACACTGATAACTTTGAAACCGCCTCACCCAATTTCTCACCTGTTGGACGCAGTGCTACACGACGGTCACAGGTCAGTGTGATTCTTTCTTTGTTTATTGCCTTGAAGCATTTTTTAAATTATGTTTTTTAACCTGCGAGTCACATAAGTCTTCATTAGGATACAAGGTTTGATATATCTCTCTCTTAATAAAACAAGCCTAAATTATATATATATTTTTAATGTATAAATTGTGAAAAATAGATTATCAAATAGTATATGAGGTATTTAGCGCAGAAGCGATGTAACCCACAAACTTTAGCACAGATGCGATGTAACCCACAAACTTTAGCGTTTTGTGAGTCTGCGACCACAGGACCACATCACGACTAAAAAGTATATCAGAAATTTACAATTTTTCAATATATTTTTTTTTATTTTACAAACTTATTCCTCATCTCCTTTCATGGATTTTTTGCTGGTTCCCTTT
The DNA here is from genome assembly GCF_059751315.1 of Micrasema longulum. Classification (NCBI taxonomy): domain Eukaryota; kingdom Metazoa; phylum Arthropoda; class Insecta; order Trichoptera; family Brachycentridae; genus Micrasema; species Micrasema longulum. Next base: position 18,164 of record NW_028279243.1, read on the forward strand.
CACAAACTTATCACTGACTCCCTTTTATGAATTTTATGCTGGTTCCCTTTTACAAACTTATCACTGACTCCCTTTTATGAATTTTATGCTGGTTCCCTTCACAAACTTATCACTGACTCTCTTTCATGAATTTTATGCTGGTTACCTTTCACAACCCTATTACTGATTCCCTTTCAAGATTTTTTTATTAACATTTTTTTTTCTTGCTCGCTTTCATGAATTATAGTTGAGTCTTTCACTTTATATTTATGGTTTATTTATTTATATAAATAGTATTTTTATTTTTCTGTATGAACACCTCATTGGGCAACACCTGTGTCGAGGCATTCATTTACCCTACAATGGATGCATCTAGGCGGCCTCCGTGGTGTAGTGGTCAAGACGCTTTACTCACACATGGAAGGTTCCGGGTTCTATTCCCGATGAGAACACAAAAATTAAATGGGATTTTTCTCAAGCCTGGGTGTTCTGTGATGTAGTTCACCACTGTAATTGGGCCTCCTAGCCCGTTGTGCAAAAATAAAATGTAATAAAACATATAAATCTAGTTAACCCGTACCTGAAATAATATTTCGTGTTAGCTTTCATGCATTATCATTAGCTCCTATTCAAAAACATCTTTCCTAATCTTTTTCTGTAGTTCTGTATGTAAATTATCGCCTATTTCCCCTGCTCGTTTTCCTTACTTTTTTCAATATGAAGATTTTTTTATTTTATTTTAAAAACCTATGATAAATTAACCTCTGCATGTCAAAAATAATTTTGATTATTTCCTTGCAAACTTCCATCAAAAATATAAGAGCCACCAATTTTATCTCTCCCTTCCCGGTGATGTGTAGCTAGTACACATTGCATCTAATTACTTTAATATCTCAATAAATTTTATAAATGATGGGTTGAGATTTTCCGTATTCCTTCGTTATACATTTACGTATCAGCAAAAAAGATTTTTTTATTAAATAATTAATGCTTATTGAAACATAAAAAGCGTTTTATCAAAAATCGGAGGTATCACCAATACAATAGAAAGTTTACCAATGTCTCGCATGTTGCGTTTGTAGTAAAGGAGTAATCTTAATATATAATTGTCTCGCACACTCTTTACGTCTCACTCTCGATAATACGGGTATATTAGGAAGCGAGAGAGACAATTTTTATGCGTCACGCGCGAACAGCAAAGTTTCTTGTACTTCTCCAGGACGACCGTTAGCTTAGTTAGTAGCTCCCCGGGTTTCGTTGGGGGCGGTTCTTTTGCGCACTGAGAGCATGAATTAATGTTTTTTTTTTTCATGTTTTTAGCAATTAGATTAAAATATCATCACTTTTGACTTCAACTATAAATAATTGAAGCAATTGAAAGATTAAGATATAAAAAATATAATTTGAATTTGACCTGAATTTTAATAAAAGCCATTTTTCCTAGGCTAAGAAAATACCTACACCAGAAACTCCACAGTTGCCAGCTTCCAAAAGTGATACTCCCGAAGTTGTTGAAATTTCGCCTTCCCCTTCTAGGAACACACCAGATCAAACAACTCCGGTAAGTCCTATTGTTCATGCAGCAATGAATATTGATTTATTTTTATAATTAAAATACGAGGGTTGATTGATGTACTCCACTCCTGACATGTGTAGGTATACATTAGGCATATTTACACCGGTGAAATTCAAATATGTGATTGCGCAGCAGGATTATACGTCGGGAAACGTAAATATTTTGACATTTAATATTAGGTGTTCATGAATGTTCCATTGTGATCGCGAAAACGATAAACAACCACGGTGAAAAATTGTTATCACGTCGCTTATTAGCACATCGATAGTTATTTGTGATTGACCTACAGGGGTCGTACAAAACTTAATTTTTTACCATGAAGCTATAAAAATGAGCATCATTGGAATAAATCCATACAAGTCTAGGGGACTACGTCGAAAAATAAGACACAAAAACTTTTTCTCATCCACTGCGAAATAAATCCGGGATGGAGCATGTCAATCAACCCTTATAGTTTTTTATTTCGCCTCAGTAATCTGTTCCATATACGCAAAAGAACCCTTCGAAACTTTGGTAGACGGAAGAGTTCTGCCAAATCCAGGCTGCAAAACCGTATTTCGTATCGTCAACACTCACTTTCATCAGTTTCTCGTTTCATAAAATATATTTACAGCGCTAAATTTCTTTGCAGTTGCGAGAAAAGGTATTCAAGATGAAAGATATTTACACACCGATGCGAGTTTCGCCCGCACCGGATTCTGCCAAAAAAACACGAGACACGAATTCACCTGCTGCAGACGCAGACAAGGACGAAGAACGTAAGGCCATAATTTGTATTGGATTTATTGTCAATTCGCTGAAACAACTACTTCTTTGTTATTGAGAACTCAAAACAACATGAAAAATGTTAGCAGTTTTAGTATTCGTCGTCACAATACAAATTTCACAGAATTTTCAGAATAACATAGGTTTTAACCCTGCCACATACAGCACCATTAAGACGATACAGTGCGCCAACAGCTAACTTTCGTTAAAATAGATTTAAGCCTATCAGCTTTAAGCTGCTCGCTTAAAATACATATAATAATAATTGATTGAGTATCTCTACTGTATTTTAATTCAAATAAATAAAACATATTGTCGCTGCCAAATTGTGTTTACGAATTGTAACCGAATGTTTGATGTGATATTTTCAGACGAGTCAAAAAACGGGACACACCCCGCTAACGAGAATGGGTCCGCTAAAACCGACACAAACTTCTCCAAGTCCCGGATAAAGGTGTCCCCTTACCGTCGCAGCTCTCGCATATCCGACCAGTTCTCCATAATGGCCAACTATTCCGGCAACAACACCACACAGCAGACGGAACTCATCGGAGACATATCGTCCTCCAGCCCTGCCGGAGACGCCGACCAATCGGCAGATTGTTCTGCGACAGAGAAAAGTCTCTCGGATAGCTTCAAGTTAGTATTTACAAATACATTTTTGATCAGGATTTTTTTTGTTATTCAATATATCGTCAGGCTTCTGAAACAAGTTGGTAGCTAACATTTTAGTAGTTGTGAGATATTGCACTTTTAAAGTTAAAAGCTCCAATGAAATATTTTTATTTACGTTATTTTATGACATTCACGAAGGCATTTCATTTTATGAAAATTTTTTGTAGTTACCAACTCGTACCAAAATACTTACTCAAGAATTTTTCTGAATTTTCGTCTCTTTGCCGACGTTTTATATCGCATTGCAGTGATCCGAAATTTCAGCAAATAGCGCGAACGGCACTTTTTATTTTAAACTAAATTAAATTATGTTTGTAGGAACATCAAGGGGCGCCGAAGCTACCGCCACCTGCGTGAAATCAGCTTCAGGAATTTATCAGCACAGAGGCACCTACTGCGAAGCGAAGATGGAGAAAACAGAGAGAACACTATCAGCAGTGTCAATGCTACTGCTGGATCATCACCATGTAATTACGATTTATTATTAATATTTACTTTGTTTATGTTCAAAGCATTAACTTTGTGGTCAAAAATTTTAATTAATGTTAGTAAATATTTGTACTTACGGACTTTTTATGTCTACCGGTTTCGAGACATATCCTATACGGTGTTGGACAGACCATATTGAGTCTGTCCAAAACCATTTTCTAAGAAAATCGGCATGGTTGCTCGGATTACAAAGTGGTAATTATTCCTATTTGAAATAGAGCAATCTCTTAATCTGTCTTCATTGGAGAAACGTAAAACTGAGACGGACCTTATATGCATTTTCAACTACTTAATGCCATAAGTGATGTCCCATCTCTGTTGAAATCAATTTCTTTTGTTCCCAACCGTGTCACCAGAAGTCAAAATCTGCTATTTATTAAATCTTCTATGAACAACTTTTGTTTTACGCAATGTTTTGTCCAGAATGTGTAGATTAGTCAATTCGTCACACGACTTGGAATTCTCTGGGATAGAACTTCCGGCTTTTCATAGATCTCTTCGCGACTAAAACAGTGTAAGATGAAGTTGGATTGGCATGGTTTAGCTCGAAGTCTTATGTCTTTCGTTTTTATGAATATATTGTATACCATTATTGTATTGCCCTTGTTTGTCTTTGCTACATAGCATTATGTTATTTTTGTTCAGTTTCTTGTATTCATGTTTCTTCGTGTAACTGTAGTAATTGGCTTAGGCCGTATATTTAATAAATAAATAACGATCCGTCTCTTTGTCAGGACACTCACTACACCAACATGCAAATACTAAAATACACTTTTACAAATTTTGCATTCAAATGAAAAAAAAGGACTTAAAATTAAACAATATGGGGATATTAATTGGGAGGCTGATGGCATATATAAGAGAGCAATCTGTTTTGTGTTTTGATAACTCCCTCTGTTGGCCGATCTTGCATTTTGTGCGATGTTAAGGTATGTGGCTAGACTGTACGTGACTACGGACTGTTGATTCTCAAAAATATTTTTTCTGAACTTCCCGTAATTTACCTTGCTTTCTAAATTCAAGGCACTGTATTGCAAAATAAATCATGATAAATAGACAACCTCATTGCCTTTTGGGTGATTTTCAAGAAAAAGTCGCTATGGTAATAATAAAAACAATTTAAAAAAAAAAAATTAAAAAAATATATTCGCGTTCTTATAATTTACGCAAATATTTAATTTTGAAGGCCATTTTCAATGAGTTGTAAATAACTCACTATTAGAAAATGGAAATCAAGTTGGGGTAGAGTGGGATTCGAACCACGGATCTTTGATCCGTGAGTCCGAGACAATAGCCACGAGACCACAACCCGATTCTAAACTATACTAATAACTTGATAATCAAGTGTAATTTATATCACTGACTGGCTGAAAAAACTTCCTCTCATTCATATACCTGTTCTCGCTAACGGTGTTTCTTTTTCATTCTGATTTTCAGGTGACACGGTGTCCTCGGAGACTTCAACCAAGTGGACCCCCGTAGGGCACGTGGTAGGGCGCAAGCGGCGCCCGGACAGCGAGGACCCAGCCCCCTCTGCGGAGGAGTCTCTGGATGTGGCGGCTGCGGGCCTGGCCAGCAAGAGGGCCCGTCTGCTGGGTTACGTGGCCACGCCCCTGCGCCACCTCAGGGACAGGGTTGCTAGCAGCACGCCTATACACGTGAGTGCACCGGGGGTATACAATTACACCGGGACCTTTCTTTACGCAGGCGATACGTCCCACGCAGTACGGTGTATAAAAATTACTAAATTAGGAAATGGATGTCGCATGACATCACAATAACTACTATCACTGTTATGTAAAAATGTAGGACATTCTAATAACATATACAGTAAAACCCCAGTTTTATGTTCTTCAAGGAAGCAACAAAAAAGTGTTAAACTAACGCTTAACACCTAACCTAACCTAACGCTTAAGTGAGGAAATGAAAAACCCCAGAAAAATTGTAAAAACAGTCAATTGGGGATTATTCATGGTTACATTATGATTTCATTAAAAAATACTCTGTATTTTTTCAATCAAAACCACAATGGGTTTTTTTTATTGAATGTAAAAATCATGTTTAAATAATTTTATGTAGGTACTTAACCTTAAAAACACAATAATAAAAATTTGAATTAGCATAAAATGATTTTTTCCCTAAATATTGGAAAATTTTATTAATATGGTATCACTTTTTTTAGTATGGCACCACAGAATTTCAACTGTCATTTACATCGCGGCAAAACTGTTTCACACTTTTATGATTGAACTGTTTAAACAATCTTCTTTCCAAATTATGTTTATAACTTCAAATAATATTTCTATTATCAAATTTTTTATCTTTCTGCATCGTAATTTATTGATGTAAAGACTTTATTCTTCATGCGACCGCATGTCACAATTTAGTAAAATGTAAAAATTAGGCACTTGCACAAAATGGTCAATTACACTGCACCCACTTTGAATTTAGTTTGAGACAACAATTTTATCAACTTTTTTATTTCACTAGATTTTATTCACCATTTTGGGCAAACGCGGCGGCGCGCGGCTTGGCGTCTTTTGACAGATCGAATGAGTTTTGAAAAATTTTCATCGTATAACCAGGGTTATGAAAAACGTAAAAAACTTTAATTGGGGGGATATTTGAATGAGAATTTATGGAAAAAAAATGGGACCTAAACATTTCGGCGTGAAAACATAAAATTGAGGAACGCAAAAACAAAGTTTTACTGTAGTATAATTATATTACTATTACTCATTGTTAAATTTATATTTTAAAAATATGTATATATATTTATCACTTCACAATATTTTAAATAAGCCCACTTCGCCTGTTGATCTGAAAGAGCTTTCCAATCCCTATCACAGCATGGGCTATATTTTCGTTCTTGTAATGAGAGAACCCTTTTAATACCCATTTGCCGCTCTAATTTTTTTTGCCTCCTCTTTCGCAGTAGTAGCTGCTCGATTGTGGAATCATCTACCCAATAATGTCAGAGAGGCCCCTTTTCTATTCTTGATTGAAAAGTCACTATCTGAATATTTGCGAATTTCCTTTCTCCTTCTTTCCTTCCCAATTTTACCCCCTCTGTTCATATTATAGTGTAGATATTTAATATTTTTAGTTTATAAAAAAATTTAAATATCTTCATTTTCTTAAATAATTAAAATATTCTAATATACCTACAATATTGAACAATGTTTTGAGTATGTCCAAATGTTTGCAGACAGGCTGGATTTCCTCCGAAGGGAATTATTTAGATCTAAATTTGTTGCAACAGAAAGGGAAAACATTTTTGAGAAGGGAATATAGAAGTCTAGACATTTTATACACTGTAACATTCACCATTCTGCCTATGTTTTAACATCCACATTTTCTCAACTCATTCATCGGTTCAAGACTGGAATAAATTGCCAAGAATTTCCACCAACTCGTTAAATCTGTTTGGTACTTTTTTAAAAACCAGCAAAGGCTAAAAATAATAATAATGGTACTTTTCTTTCCAGTTCACTCGGTCATACAAAGCGGAACCCCTCCTGGCGTCAACCACAGCGGAGTCCGTAACAGTTGAAGAAGAAATGCCTGCGGTTGCCGATATTGTCCCCCTCAAGGAAGGCGGGCCCGAGCACAAATGGTGCTCTGTGATGTAACTGTACGCCTACGCAGAAGACCAGGAAACCATCGCGTATAACTCCAGTTGTTCCAATCTGTCTAGACACTGGCGCAAAACACATTAATACCAACTTATTTACGTAAAAGAGTGCACCGGCCAATTATTTATAGAAAACATTTTCAGTTATCAGATCATAAGCTCAGCAAATGCCTAAACTTCCTCTCGAAAAAGTTCTTGATATATATCCAACTGATTTAAATAATTTTTTTGTAAACTTATAAAAATATGTAAAATTATGGATTTTCGGTAGTGTGATGGATGTTAGATGAAATTCCTCACCATCATCATTCCCTTTCCGCACATAATGGTGCATAAGGCGCTGCATTGGTACACCAATCGCAGCCTTTCTTGATCATTTTTGTTACACGAAGGTAAGACGATCAATCTTACGCTTCAGGTACCAGACTATGAAATATTCTAGTGTGAAAACACCCTTCTAAATAAATATTTCATATCAACCATGTCGGGAATCGAACCCGAGGCCTCTTGCGTGGAAAGGAAATGCGCTGATCATTACACCACGAGGCCGACGATAGATGAAATTATCTATGCAAATTTAGACATTTTTTATCTTAGAACATATTTGTTTTTATATTGAAGGTATTCTTCTATCAATAATATACGTATGAAAGATTCTAGAATTTATGATTATAAGAACTATTAAAAAGTTTGTCGCTCAGAATTTAATTAGTTAAAAGGCGATCAAATTTACGTTACTGGATGTCAATATTTAAGGAAATTTGTGCACGTAAAAATCTTTTTTTATTCCCTATTTCTTTCTTAGCCTCTTTTTGACTTGAAATAAACATCACTCGATTTAAATATATTATATGCATTGCTCATCTACCTAAAGTAATATTATGTAGTTCCAATTCCTGAATTAGTTCATTTTACTTTCAAATTTATTATTCCGAACCGGAGTTCACTATCAAGACAGCACAACGCTGGATTAAGCATTAATCCAATATGTCCTGAAATTTTACATTTTTATTATTTTGTTATTTGTCAACTTGTAAAAGGCCGTTAAAAAAAATAATCATGATATACATGAAGCTGGCAAAATTTCATTATACGGTGTCATTTTTTTCTCATAAATGCATTCAAATCTTGGCATTTTTCAATATGTAATTCTCATTTTCATCTCTAAGTTTATTGATCTTACACGTACATACATCATAAGCATAAATAAGTTTTCTTTAATATTATCATTGTAATTATATGCATAAGTGTTAGAGACACATAGCGAAGTTTGATTGCCTAGTTGGTTTGCTGTATTAGTCATTAATTTTGGTGAATTTTTACTAAAAATTTTAAAAGGTTGTGAAGCCATTTTATGGAAGAATCAGAAATGATTAGACATCATTTTAACTTACAATAGATAATAAATTTTTCAAATCCTTCTTTATGCCAAAAATCTTTTTGCATTATTGAAATGATTTTTCAAAAACTTTCTTGTTGAGATATAGTGTGGTTTTACTTACAAATAAACGCGGTTCTTTTTAAATTTGACAAAGTGAGTCGACTCAATTAGAATTTTATTTTTTTTTAATAAAAAAAGTGTAAATAAAAGTGGTATGTATTACTTAATAACGTCTTGTGATCTGAAAAATTCACTGGACTTTTATATGAATCTACAAAAATTATTATCTTTTCAAATTGGACTAGGTACCTAAGTATAATTTTATTGTTAATTTTTGTGAAATCATTTCCTTTTTATTTCATTTATGTTTAAAATTGATCATTGCGTATAATTATTTTGCATTTTATGTCTTTAGCAATCGATAATAAAGTTAATAATGCTTTTGTGTTACAGCAAACCATTTTTTAATATTTATTCTAATTGCTAACAATCGCTATTGTGATGTATTCAAAAGACAAATATGTATATATGAATTGTAGATTGTCTAAATAGCATTTTCCTGGCAGTTAGTGAATCAACTTAAATTTGATGTTTTACATTCACTTATTTACAGACAGTTTAAAAAATAAATAATTAAATTAAACATCAGACGGTTTATTGCTACAAATACCAATAATCTAAAGACGAATTTCATTGATTGTGTGTAAAATTATCAGCAGTATTTTAATTCTTAATCAATTATCAAAACAAGCATTAAAAATCCGAAAACAAATCCACTTTCTACATTTGATAAATATATTTAATGTCCGTCTTTTGTAATATCAAATCAGTAAATTTCCAATTCGCCAAATGCAATTTGATGTATCTGAATGTTGTAGTGTTATTTTGATTTACGTATAGATTTAGAATTTTGAATATTTTGTTGATGTATCCGTCCACCTTTCTCAGTGTCTTCAGACATATCTCCATTAAGTTTTCCGAACTGTTTGTATTTTATCATTACATTTTTGTTTTGAGTATTACCAATGATGTTTTCTTGTGTTAAATATCCCTAGATTTGTAAGTGTTAATATAAAAGGGCCGGGAGGAGTTTTACTTTGACTTTTATCAAATAACTGAATGGCGGGTGATTTTGAAATCTAGTAAAACATTTAGATACTTATAAGATTTCTCATCGTAGGATTATGCTACCCTACACATGTTTGTGTAACTAAAAGATTTATTGAATTTCATGTTATGGTATGGAGTCCGTACATATTATATATTACAATAAAATTATCATTCTTACATGGTATATATTTTTTTTTCCTTGACATAAGACAATTTGCTAAATAAGTTAGCAACTCTGGGGTGTGAATTCCGTGTTATTATTTTAACCAATGGCCATGCGGATTGAGAAAGCTTCGTAATAACTAAAATTACGTCTACGTCTCTGCCTCCTTTTCTCGCTACTTCCCATGCCACTCATCGAGTGTGTGGCAGGCCCATAACAAAATGAAAAATACATGAGGATGAAATATTATGCATATAATAATGTTTCTACACACGAAATGTGAGCACGAGACCTAGAACAATTGTTGGTAATGTCTTACTAAATGTTCTTAAATATGTGTATATAACAACTTACTGACTTTTCTGTGTCTACCGGTTTTGAGACGTACCCGTATTTTTCAATTAAACCAACATGCAAAACCTTGTTTTGTCGGTTGTTAGTTTAATTTTTATTTAAATGGTTGGTTTGATGCTGGTTTCATTGGTGCCCTGACGAAGAGACGGGTACGTCTTGAAACCGGTAGACATAGAAAAATCGGTAAGTGGTTATATACAAATATTTTATAATATTTTATCAGCGAGAGGTTATGTCTTAATTCCAAAATTGAAAACAGAACAACATCATTATACTTACATGAATAAAGAAAATAAAAAGTGTAGCCAGGAATGCAGAATATTTAAAAACTGACCATAGTGGAAAAAATCCATTTCATATAACAAATAATAATATTTGGCTGATTTATATAGCGCCATTTTTGTAAAAAATCACCTCAAGGGCGCTTTACAATTGTATATCTAAACTTACATTCTAACTAAACTTAAGTGATATATTATATTTCCAGATTTAAAATTGAGGGTATGATAGTCTAAAGAAGTGGGAATTTAGTTGGGATCTGAACTGACTGGGACTGTCGATGATTCATAAGTTTGAAGGCAATTGGTTCCAGGCAGAGGGGCCGGCGGCGGCAAAAGCACGATCTCCAAATCTAGTGTTTGGGGAGCGCCGGATTTCGACAAGTTTTCCTCTTCCTGAATCAAATAGGATGAACATCACAAGTAAAAATGAAGATAGGGATTTAAAATCACTGTGGCGTTAACGTTGTGTTATTTTGATCTATGTAACACCAAAATTGAACAGTATACATCATTGAGTTTATGGCACAAGTCGGTAACAACATTAGACTAGTGAGATATTGCACTTCAAAGGTTAAAAGCTCATCGCAAATCAATATTTAAATAAAACCACAAGTTGAATATTATAAAATATAATTTTTTGTATTTATAATTTGCGAAATATTTTTATTTATTTTTTGAACAAAGACTATTTGATGCCATTTATGAAGAAATCTAATTTTTATTTGTCAACTTGTGCCAGAAACCCAATGATATATTTATTAATCAACATTAATCCTCCCTCTTGTCTATGTCCACATAATGGCCAATTAATCACATTATATACCCCCCCACCTGTCATTGCCCCCTTTTCAGTGTTGAAAGATATAACCTAAAAGCGTGGTGCAGAAGATTGGAGATCTAATGCGTAATTCACACGAGGACAGGACAATACTGCCTTGTCCCAGCTTCGGACCTATTGTCCTAGCGTGAACAGAAATTTGGAGGATAGGAAAATGGACCAAGAGATTGTTCTAGAGATAGATGGCAGGCTATCTCCACAGGACAATGGCTTACCCCGACCACCGCACGTGTCGTCATGTATCTATTTTCATGGTTTTGCACTTGAACTATGGTTGAATTGTTGTATTGTTTCGCTGTCCAGTCCTGCACGGTCGAGGCTGTTTACGGAGCTGGGACAGGATAGTATTTTCCTCGTTTGAACTCTGCTTAAAGCACATCTATTCCATTATAAATCATAAGGAATTCAATTGAAGACGTAAATGGATGAAGGTGTTATGTTTTAAATTGTGAAAAATGTACTTTTTTACATAGATGAAGATTTTATGTTCGACCCATTCACATAAAGCCAACTAAAGTGCTTCTTTATTTTAATTATAAACTAAATAAAAAAACATTAGTGTAATTAAATTATATTTTGCCTTACCTAAACTATGTTCAAGTATTCTTTTTATATAAATAATTTTATGCATAAAATAATAAATAGTAACAAAATGTCATATGAACAGCTAACAAAATCTATAGAAATTGTATGTCCATAAAAACAAATATTTGATTGTTTTTTTTTTAAAGAATCATACAAATATTTAGAATGAGGAACTTCAGCCCTACGGGAAATTAGATACAAAAAATGTTCTCTTTCGCGGGGTAAAAATTAGAGCATTAAATTGTACAGCAAAGTTTCTTGAAAATGTACGGAAAAATAATGAAAAATATTTTAATAAAAAAGCACTACTTTGAATGATGTCACTGGTTCATATGAATCATATGATCATATGATATATTCATATGATCTGAGAGCTATGGAAGATTTCCAGTCTGCTTGTCGCTTCTGGACCAATGGGAAGAACTGAATGAGAATAAGTGGAAATGAACCTCTGACGTCACACGCGGAGTTATTTCCGAAATACAAAACTTTGGAAAAATCGTAGCGCTGATAATACTATATATAAAAATTTGAAAAAATTTTTTTGGCTAAGTTTAATAGTCTATTGACAAATAATAAAAAAACCACTGAACTTCCTCATTGTAAAATTATAAGTCGGGAATTATTTGAAGATTGAATTAGCTAAAATTAACACCGATACACAGAAGAAGTTTCGCAAGCCTCGGGCAAGGTTTTCTGATGTAGTGAGTATAATAAGGAGCCTATTTATAAATCACGACTTTAAATATTTCTATTTGCTTTGACTGGAGCACAAAATCTGTTTTTATTTTATTTAGGGAGGTATTATCCTAAATTAATGCTGCATTTATGTGATTACAATCAATACAGATATATGAAGGAAATCTTATTACTTCACCAAAATCTGACAAAAACGCCTGAGTTGTTAGTCTAACATGCATTATGAGTTATGAGTTAAATGAACTGTTTGCATGATCATTATATCCGGAATAGTACCATCTTTTAGAATGTCCCAGTCAAACTACTTCCAGTAAAAATCTAGTCTGCTGTATGTACTGTATAAAAAGCATAAAGAAAACTTTTTTTTTCGATTTGATCGCATTGAACATATTCAAAACTGGTTTTGAAGACAATTGGATTTTAAATACAATGTTACTTTTTTAAGTAGGACTGAGTCCGCTAATTTTCATAAAATTCAAAATCTCGCAACTCGGCGTATCGTGTTGGATATGAGCTTTCTCTATAAAATAGTTAATAACGTAATAGATAGCCCAGAAATTGTAAGAAGCATTTCATATTCAGTCCCTGTCCGTAGAACTCGTAATTCTGTACTCATCGACATTCCGAGCTCAGACTGATTATTTGAAAAAAACACTGAAGAATACAGACTACCTATGACAGTTTTAGTGAAATCGACATATTACACTGTAAATTATAGTTTTATCAGATCTGTTAAAGGCATTTTAAATTTATCTCCTGCTTAACTTTTAACTTTTACTTTTACATACATCTACTACCTGTATCTAATGAATTATGGTTGGTTGTGAATTGTTAGTAATAAATATAAATGTTCATGGAAGCAGAGAGGGGGGAAGAAAGTAGAGTTGGGACTATACCATGCCTTCTCCCTTTTATGTACTTTTTATTTAATTTTTATAATTCACATAAAATTATTTATGTTTAATACGGGTAGAAAAATATGATCAAGTGTTTTATACCTAGTTTCTAAGCATTGATGCAATCAAATTACAATATTACAGATTCTGACTGCTTTACAATATTCAGCCATAATGGACTTTTGTACCAAAATATATCTCTGAGTTATTTTTAAATATATCAACAACCAGTAACAGTTATCTAAGAATATTTAAAAGCCACTGTGAGAATGTAAATTACACAACAATTCATACAAATTTAATATTCATGTATTTATTCTTTTACAACCAAAATGGATACACATCTTGGTAAATGTGTGGTGCTACCTTGTAGACAGATTGAGACAACAAAAATGCAATTGTACAAGAAACTGCGCAAGATCATGTATCATTTTCTTACCCATGTAATAAGAGATTTACCATATACTCAAAAAAATTGTTTGGCTTTCAGTTTTAAAAAGTTATAGAAATTGTCGATTGGACACTCAAAGACCTGTTTACTCAGCTTTGTACCATCAAAATACTCTAATATCATCGTCAAACTATTGAATTTAAATAAAAATAATAAATTGAAGAAGCTGCATGATTTTACAATCTTATATTTATAAATGTGAAGGAAGATCTTATATATTTCTAATGTAGACAATAAATAAATGGATAGGGAAAATCACTGAAACAAATCAACTTACCACAAGAAAAAAATCTACAGCACATAGCGGTTCTTTACTTGAGATAAAATGAATGACTGAAATATATTATTTTAAACTTTTTTATTGGTTGTTTCAATACACAAACATTTTGAAAATTAAAAATACTAAAAATAATCACAGGTTAAGCTTCAGTAATTATAAAACTATGTATAAATTATTTTATTCTAATTTATAAGCAATCATTAAGATATACATTTTAAAATATGGTGTACAGTGCTTTCGGGTGTTTAATAATCCTATGTGTGTTAGTGCCTGTCAGTGAACCGAGTAAACATACAAATTTCGTTTGTGTTGTAGACACACTAGAATGATTCATTTATATGAACACACATATTATAGCAAAGGTTATTAAAGATTTGAATGGACTGTACTTTTGCATATTTAATTTTTACATTATATGTAAGTATACATATATAATATTATAGTAATTGTTATTTACAAACAGTAATTATTTTGCATTTTGTACGAAAAACTATACATATGTTTGACAGTCGATAAATTAAGCTGAGTAAAAAAACTGCAGGGATATAAAGGTACGAAATGAAAAGTCCTTATTTGTTATTAACATCAGAATTATTCTAGTATAGATGTACTAAATTTAATTCTACTCTAGCGTCAACTTATTATAATACATACACATAGACGCACCCTGAGCCCTCAAAATTATGACACTTAACTGATGCCCACTGCGTATTTAGTCGTTCTTTGAACGCCAGCCGGGTGTGATGTGAGCTTGACGTTTAGAATTGAAACCAAAACATCTGCTCGTGTCGTGAAGTGTAAAAAGGTATCCTCCCAGTTTTTGTAGTACATGCATTCTCTTCAAATGCAGCTGTGGTATAAATAAACAAACTCAGTAACTATGAGTATGTTTTCGTGTCGCTACTTTTTTCAATATTTTACTCTATAGAGTAAATAAGGCCCCTACAAAGAGCCCCCATAGGGCGCATCTATGTGCATTAATAGGTTGATGTAGTATAGATGTAAAAATATTTCGACTCTTAAATCTGGCAACAAAAATATCTAACATTTTAATTCTATTTCCGGTAGGCACATAATATATTCGTTAAGATTATATTTATATTATACAAGCATTTAATGAAAACAAACAACACACATTTAAAGTAAATATTTATGTAGTCATTGTTACTTAAATTATTTTTGACGTAACAATTATTTTGACAATGTTTACGCTTTATTATATAACGTAAGATATTTTTATCTTGCATGCAAAATTATCGGAAAGATTTTACATTTTTTTGAATTTCATTTTCCTTATTCAATAAAATACTTAGTGGTCCAATATCAAAAACACTAGCATTTGGTTCCCAGCGAGCTTACAGTAATTAAATGTGATTTTCACAAACCTGGATGTTCTGTACCGATTCTTAAAATCAAATTGTGTCATCCAAAGCCTGCTCTAGATGAATTTAAGAAAAAAAAAGAGTATCAAAATGTTTTTTTTAAGTTTAACGTCCCTCTACATTGTGTTAAAATATTAAAATAAATATTTTGGTTCGTCGCAAAACCAACTTCACATCATATGGAGTCATGATCGCCAAAAAATCGTAACTGACAGGAGCAAAATTTTTTCTTCTTAATTATTAAGGAATATTTGTACTTTGAGAATTCAGTTTTGTTCCTTGTTAATTGAGAGTAAAAAAAGTTCTCCTGTAGAATATTATTTTCGTCGGTTACGATGTTTTGACGATCATGCCTAGATGTGTTTACTGTGAAATGTATATTGTAAAACAATATTTTAGAGCGGATTTTGTAACGCTGCGTCTCAACAGACCTTGTAACTTGTTGTGGAACGGAAGAAATATAAATATATTTATATACTGTAGACCCAGCTACCTTTATACCAATGTAATGATGAGCAATCGTATATAATGATGCATCGATGCTTTCATGAAGAAATAACATCGCAGAAAAAATGTGTTTGAGGTATAGGCACACCAGCAAAGGCAGCTTGCCTACAATCTTTTGACATTCAAAATAGAATAAAACGATTAGAATGTATTGGAAACTGAAGGAAAATGATAGACTTAAACTACTGAATATCGATGGCCCCTAAGAAAAATATTATATTTGTCATTTTTATCTCGGAAGTTATCATTTGTTGACTCGTAATAATTTCAAATAATATAAAGAAAACTAATTTACTTTACTGCCATTATATAATAGTACTTTGCCGTTGAGAAATATGTATTAACCAATAAGAAACATGCTTATATTACTATATCTGATCTTACTGGTGTCAAATTCCGGAGGAGGTAATAAGCCGTAGCATGAGCCAATGAAAGCTTATACTGGAAGAAATCATATAAAAAATTGACCTTTTGAACATGTGTTACCATTATGGATAACGTCGGGGCCTGCAATGAACAGAAGAATAATTATATTGATTTTTGGATTACAAAATACACAAAATTACTAGTTTTAAAAAACACATTTTGAATAATCTGCATGGCATTAGTCTTCTGCATATATTTTATACGATCAATCAATTTCAAAATTTTAATTTACAAGAATTAATAACAAATGCTGTATTTTTTTTATCTGATACTTTTTTACATATTTAAAATAGCATAATTCTATGCCCACTCCTTAGTTAGAGCATATGGTGTCCACTTGGCGCCTCGATGCCCAAAATCCCTCGACTGTCAACCGAGTCATCGAAAGGGTCGAGAGTGGGGTTCGAGTCTTGGTCCTTTGATCCGTGAGTCCGCGACGCTCGTTGCGAAACCAAAACCGGATTTTTTCTGTGACTTACCGCTGTGGCCACAACCCGAATGAAGCCACTTTAGAACCACGGGACACAAATCTAACTTTGGAGGATGCACAGAAGCTGGCAGTTGACGGAGATGCCTGAAGACTCTTTGTGGACACCATATTTAAAATATAATATGCTATCAATCTCATTTCAGATGATTGAATTTTTATTCGGTATAGTTGAAATAGAAATTGTCATCAATTTTAATAAATAAGTGCTTTGTTAATAAATTCTTCAGGAAATATTAATCACGGCGTATACTAAAAATTTCAAAAGAAAATGTTTTGAAAAAACTTACTAAAAAATAAATACCTAATATGTTTTTACTGGCGCCTTTCCACCACAAAGACAATAAAGATTTTTTAATACTTTTACTAAGGACCATCGATATACAAGCAGAGTGTTTCCTTTAAGAGCGAAGTGCCTGTAGGCGTGACTGCATATCTTGCAGCTCTCCATCGGAATCTGCAACCTCTTCTTCTTCTTCTTTGCTGGTTGAGGCAGATGGACCTTCGGCGTCGGCTTGAGGGGGAGCAGGAGCCTCACCAAGTTTGCCCTTCGTAAGCTCCCAAAGAACCTTAAATTTAGAACACATTCATATATGCAAGATGGAAAAAATGTTTAGTTTAAAAAAATAATGATCAAAAAAAGAAATCTGTAAATCTTTCTGAACAATTCAGGAATATTTAGTTACTTATTGTAGAAACAAAAGACGAATGACACTTAAATCTACAATTTAGTGACTGGTTTCATCACTTTTATGACATCTTTGAGGCAGGTTTCTTTATTACAAGATCAAATCTATTTGTACAAAACCAATATGGAATTTAAAATTCTATAAAAGTAATTCAATTTTATTATTTTTTAAATGTAATTAAGTGTACCGAACCTTATATGGGAGCGAAGTATGGAATGAGGAACTTCAGCCCTATGGGAAATTGGATACAAAAGATGTTTTCTTGAGCGCAGTAAAAATGAGAGCATTAAATTAAATCGGGTTGTGGTCCCGTGGCTAGTGTTGCGGACTCACGGATCAAAGGTCCAAGGTTCGAACCCTACTCTACCCCAACTAGATTTCCATTTTCTGTAGTGAGTTATTTACAACTCGTTGAAAATGGCCAACAAAATTGAAATATTTGGGTAAATTATAAAAACGCTAATATTTCTTTTTTTTTAAAATAAAATAAAAAAATTATACAGCAAAATATCTTGAAAATGTAAAAAAAAATATTTCAATAAAAATAAACTACAGTAAAACCTTATTTTTACATTCCTCGATTTTACGTTTTCCCGCTTTTTACACCGAAATATTTAGGTCCCATTTTTTTCCACACTTATTCAAATATTGCCCGTGTTCATTAACGTGTTTTATAATTTTCATAACCCCGGTTTTACGTTGAATTTTTTTCATAACTCATTCGATTTGTCGAAAGACGAGCAGCGCAGTCGCGTGAATGGAGAATAAAATCAAGGTAAATAAAAAAGTGTGTAAATTATTGTCTCAAAACTAAATTCAAAGAAGTTGCAGTGTAATTGACCATTTTGTTTAAGTGTCTAATTTTGTCAATTTACCAAATAGTGACATGCAGTTGACGCATGTTTAGGAAGAATAAAGTCTTGACATCAATAAATTATTGAAAAAATACAAAACATTTTTAATTAAATCATTGGTAAATATGAATAATCCCCAATCATAATAGTTCTTACAATTTTTCTGCAGTATATATTTCCTCAGTTTTACACTTTTTTTTTGCTCCCTTGAAAAACGTAAAGCTGGGGTTTCACTGTACTTTGAACGACGTCATTAGTTTATTTAGAGAGTTGTGGAAGATTGACAGCTTACTTATCGTTTACAAACCAATCGGCAGAACTAACCGAGAAGAAGTGGAAGAGAACTAGAGACATCACACGCGGATTAATTTCAGAAATACAAAATCATCGCGCTGATAATACGATACATAAAAAATAATTTTTGACTAAGTTTAATAGTACATTAAAAAAATATAAAAACACCCAATGAACTTCCCCTCATTGGTGACAAAATCAATCAAGAAAGGAGTGCTGTGTTGGTTTGGACATGTAGAAGTGAGAATGGACAGTGAAAGAACAGTTAAAGGATTAACGATATAAATGTTGATGGATACAGAAAACGAGGAAGACTGAAAAGGCATGGCATGACCAAATTCAACAAATTCTTGAAGATGGACGTGTCAAAAATCTAAATAATAAGTTCAGTGGCTTTAAAAAAAGTTATTTGTTAACCCATTGCAACACAAAGCCGGCGAATCGCCGGCCAATGTCAATTTGTCACTGACTCACAAAGCCGGCGGTTCGCCGGTTTGTCTTTAAAGTGATTTTTATAACATTAAAACTGAATGACACTAACTTTATTCATAAAAACGACATAAATAAGCATATTTCGGTTACTGATTTAATAATAAAATGTAACAATCACAATTTATTTCACATTATTTATTACAAAATATAAATTTAGTCTTAATGTTATAGTAATAAAAAAACGTGTCAAAATTAAATAGAGTGTTGTAGGAACAAATTATGTCATCTTTATTAGTGGTGTAATGGGTTAATAGACAATTAAACTAAGCCATTTTTTTTAAAAATACTTTTATGTATCGTATTCTCATCGCTATGATTATTTTAAAGTTTTGTGATTTCAAAATTACTTACTATAATAATGTAATATTCAGTGAGTTGTCATGACTGGTGGGTTGTCTTCCCGGAAACCGAAAATTTATCCAACGCCGCAGTTGATTGATTGATTAGCAAGAACTTAGTTTAAAATAGTTCATTCGTATTATTTTTTTTGTACATTTTTGAAAAACTTCGCCATACAATTGCTCTAATTTTTACCGCTTGTAAGAAAACATTTTTTTTATCCAATTTCCCATAGAACTTAACTTCCTCATTGTCGTGCGTGCATGTGAAGATGGATAAAGAAAGAAGATGTATACAAAGACAGAGTGATATGGTGTTCTATACTTTTTTTCTATCTTCAACCCGAAACGGGAAACAGCATGATGGTATTTTTGTGTTAAAAATATCAGCCTCAAATATGTCGCGAAAGCAATGAAATCGACTGCGGGTTAGTTAAGATTTGTAAATGTAATGTTGTAACTGATCTTTTATTTATGTAATAAATTACAATGTACTTCTTCAATGCAAGAATTTTCACTAACGTCCTTGAATATTTAGAAATTGACCATTACCTTATCAACTTCACTTTGAGCTTCCTCCTCCATTTCCTCTTCATCCTCTAGTCCCTCCATAGTCTCATCTAACATCTCCTCGATGATACCGGCTTTCATCATCTCTTTGGACATCTCTCTCATGGTGTTGGCTACCTCGGGTAATCTGACTAGGGACTGCATAGCTTGCATTACCTATTTACAAAAAATAATATTAAAATTGAAATCATTGTACAATACTGGAATTCAATTATCTTGGGGTATCATCTTAACAGACCGATCTCTTATGAGAAATATCTCAACGAAGATGAAGGAATTATTCGGGAAAGTGAAAATATGTAATATACACGGTGTTTCAGCGCCAGACCATGAAACTTCAGGGTAACATTCCTGATGATGAACATTAAAAATAATGCCAGTATTTTTTTTCCAATAACTCTTCTTTTTTTTATAATCTCTAAATGGAGTAAATCCTTACTTTCTCAGACTAGCATTCCTTCCTCAGACCCCTAAACCTCCCCAACACAGTAATTTTCCTTGTCCGCGACTTTTTTTTAACTTAAAGATTTACTCCATTTTAAATTAATAAAAAAACACATTTTCTATAAAAAAAAAACATTTTAGAAAAAAAATTATTAGGATTTTTTTAACGTTCACCATTGGGAATTTTTCCCTGAAGTTTCGCGGTCTGGCCCTGAAACACCGTGTATACGTATGCAATAAAAAATGTACTAAGATGTAAACAAAAAATTGTAAATAAAATAAATAAACTTTACAACATAGATAGAAAACATTTTAGAAAAGGGAATAAGGATGTTACTTGGCTTATGACCGGTTATTGGCTAATTTAAGTGGCCAATTTACAAACTGTGTAACATTCACCATTCTACCTATGTTTATACATCCATATTTCTGCAACTCTTCCATCTATTGATTTTTGTGAAGTTGAAGAGCTGAAACCTTTGCTTTACTGAATTATTTCACCTACATACTAGGAAATTCCAGAGAATATTTTTTAAAAAAATGAACTTCTTCTTGGACCAATTGGTTTAATCAACAATATTTTTAGTTTGTCTAAATTTTTGTAGACAAGGACAAACTCAAAATATTGCCGATTAAATCAACTGGTACAAGAATGTAATATATTAATCTTTATAAGTCACGGGAGGTCTTAGTTTGATTCCCGACATGGTTAACATGAAATATTTATGAACCCGAAACCTCTTGTATGGTAAGCAAATACCAGACCACGAGGCAGACAATTTTTATATAACCCTTTTTTATAATAATTTTACCAAGAGCACTTTTGTTAAAAACAACACAAAAAAGCCAAAGGTAAAAACAAAAGTTTTTTGTAAATAACTTACCTCTGTTGACTTCGATAGGGCACCAGCTACTCTCAATGTCGCTACAAAAAAAAAAAAAAACAGTTTCAGTTTTAGTTTTAGTTTAGCTATACAAGCTTCCAGCAACTAAAAATACAACACTTTTTCTGGTTATATTTATTTATTTGTTTATTTATTTATTATATATATACGGGCCTAAGCCAATTACAACAGTTACATGAAGAAACATAAATGCAAGAAACTGAACAAAAAGAACATAAAACTATTTAGCAAAGACAAACAAGGGCAAATAAAAACAATATTAAATAAAAATTAAGTCAAACTTGGTTATTACGAGGAAGACGGGACCGATTGAATTAGCTCATTATAAGTATTACTCCTTATACCAGAGAAAGGTATTTGAAATCCAATCGCCATTGCATACTGACGCTATTAAAAAATATATATTATACGCTTCAACATATTTCGCGCGACGTTCTATTTGGCAATTAATTGCCACTTTTTCCCAAATTGAAACGTTTACATTTCAAGGGTAAGGTTTTAACTTATCTGACATCACCCACATGTAATGTTCATTATGCACTGACCATAGAATATTGAAAAAAACATGGTAAAAACCTCCGAAACAAGGATATCATTCATAAACTACAAAAGCAGTTGTAAACGGTAGTGAGATGCCGAGCCTATGCTTACTAAGTTCACAAAGCTTGGATTTTTTACAGGCAATTTAACTCATATGTGTGGTACTTTGTCAATGCTGTCTGCGAAAACACCAATTAGGTACTTAGACACTTACATAGTATCATTTTTGGTCTTAGGAAATATGACCACATTTTGATTATCGTAGGCAACTGAAATGGCTCAAAATTAGACTGCGGAGAGACTATCACTCCCTCTCACTTCTGTTAAATGTACTTCATAGTCCTAAAGCTCCTATATACCTGCGTGAAAAATTTCAACGCTATCAGTTCATGGTTTACCACTTCGTTCTAATTCTCAAGGCACTCTTTTAATACCCATCCACAATTCCTCTTTCTTCTCTAACTCATATAGTGTCCATGCGGCTCGACTGTGGAATCATCGCCCATCCACCATCAAAAATGTTACTACATTATCTATGTTTAAATCATGTCTGAAGAAAGACCTCCTTTCTCTTCATCTCTCCTCCATTCCTCTTTTCTGTTTTTTCCTTTTTCCCATTGAGTAATAGTTTTGATTTAGGGTAATTTATAAACAAATACGTTTATTTCTATTTTTATATATCTTTAGCTTTTTAATCTTTATTTTCTATTGAATATGTTCTGTAACTTGAATTATAAAAATAAAACTTTTACTTTATTGATTGGTTGGAAGAAATTGCCATTTGGCATTAAGCCTGCCAATGTACATATAACATTATGTACAAAAAGTTAAATAAATTTTTAAAATATCGATACCAACGCCCAGCAGCATCGGTAATAAATTAATCCCCCATTTGGACTTTTTAACTTAGGTTCTTATTTCGAAAATGATGTTTTTGAACAATTGAAGAGTTTTTCTTTAAAAACTCCCTTCCCTTGGTCGTCTTCATGCATTAGCGCCATCTCTGGACATTTGCTCTTACATCTTTACTACAATAATACCAAATAATATGGTGATATTGACTGTAAAAGTTTTATACATATATAAGACTTTGGTTCCATGGAGTTGGGACTTGTGTCTCAATAAATTTTTTATGAATAAAATAAATAAATATAGCTATTCATCGGCTTAGAACCGTGATCAGGTCCAGAAAATAGGTTGTATGTCGATCTGGTCGTAAGTCAGACATGCAATAGTTTCCTTATGGATACAATTACTTGTGCTGCGTAATTATTATGTAACAAAAATGAAATAACGTGAGAAGGTCATTTATCGGGTTTCTATATGTTTCTTTTTATATTATTTTGGGTTGGTCTGTGGTTGAATAATCATTACCTTACTTGGAAATCTCAATTTATTGCATTCAGCGCAGGCGAACAACTGATCGCGGATTGTGGTCATAAAGTCGAACAGTCGTAAGTCGCATAGGTCTTAAGTGGATGAATAGCAGTACAGATAAATAATACACACCCAATTGATTTTTCATCTGCAACTGTACAGAATTAAGGTGGGCTTTGCTGGTGTAGATTTTAGTAATGGCCTTCCGAGATCTGATGATTTCTTTAGCTAATATTGTGCACACCTGCTTATCATTCTTGGTAGCTGCTTCCTTAAGCGATCTTTTTATCTTATCTTCCTCTCTCTGGATGGCTGGAATATTTAACATATTTTATATATTACTTTTGTTTACACCACTTCAATGAGGAACTTCAGCCCTACAGGAAATTGGATACAAAAAATGTTTTCTTGTGCGCGGTAAAAATTAGAACATTAAATTATATCTACATAATATTTTAAATATCTGCCTTCTAATAATATACAAAATGATAAATCAAAGCGCTTATACACGCGTTTGTGTAATATTCATGTAAAAAAGTGAATTTGAACAGGAATGTTGCGTCTCATAAAACGAAATAATACGGACCAAAATGGACACCAAGTCATTGGAACAAAAGGCATAATAGTACTACACACGTGCGTTTCCAGAAACTATCTACCAACCAGCGGGCCACATGGCAACGATATCTACCTACTGTCTACAAAAGCTTCTCTTCGGACACCTATCTCCCTTTGTTAACCATGGAGTTGAAACAGTGTTTGATTTATTTCGTTTTTTATTGCTTACTTCTTGGCATGAACACTTGACCAATTTACTGCTATACTCTATTTTTTATAAATTTATTGATATTGTTTTAACTTTGCTGGAATTCCTCTCGTCCATACGCTTTGTAGCTGCACGATGATTGGTTATCTAGCTTTAATATATCAACTTTAAAATACCTAAATTTTGTAAACGGGGTCTAGAATTCCAATCGTCTATGCGCTTAGTAGCTGCAAGGCGTGTTGTAATCTTACTCCTTTTTATTATTCATATTATTATTTTTTTTTAATACACTAAATTTACTTGTCAATTTTTAAAATGTGTAAATAGGGGCTAAATTTCTAACTGTCTATGCGCTCTGTAGCTGCAAGACGTCCTATAATCTAGCTCCTATCTGTTATAATTTTTGATTGATCTTAATTGAAAACGAGGAACTAGAATCCCAACCGCCCATGCGCTCTGTAGCTGCAAGACGTACTGGGATATTTATTAATTGTACAGCGCCCTTGAGGAGATTTTCACGAAAATGGCGCTTTATAAATTATCCAACTATATATATATATATATATTTAAAATTTCTTAAAAATTTATGAAAATGATAAAAATAAATATTTTAATAAAAACGCACTACTTTGAATGATGTCACTGGTTCATATGAACCATCCAATTATATGAGAGCTTTGAAGGATATCCGTTTTGGTCACTGTAAATGAACCAATCGGAAGAACTGTCATAGAACAACCTCTGACGTCACACGCGGAGTTATTTCAGAAATACAAAACTTTAAAAAATCATAGCGCTGATAACACGATATATAAAAATAAAAACTTAAAATTTTTGGCTTAGTTTAATATTCTATTAACAAATAATAAAATGAAAAAAGACACTGAACTTCCTCATTCAAATATATCAGTTTCTAATCAAATGACCCATCTTCAGGTTAAGTAAAAACTGACTTAAAATTATATTTAAAAATATGTTTTTAAAATATGACAGAGAGATGAACGATACAAAAATAACAGTTTAAAAAACATATCGATATAATTTTATATTCAGTTATTTTTTCAAAAATGTGTTAATGCAGTACCCTATGCACCATCACGTGTAGATAAGATATTGTAGATTATGACTTTTTTTCAGTCAAGGTTAGAAACAGTTTTAAAAGAGAAAATATAAGTGAACAGTTAATAATTTGAGTTTTTTTAAATATTTTTATTTGTTATATTATGGTAAATTCAATTTTGATTCATATATTTTTACGTGTTCACAGTAGTTATTGCAATAATAGAAAAGATGTTTTTTGGAGAATATGTTGAGCAATTGTGATATGCATTTTAAGAAAAATCAATGATGCGTAAAAGAATCAAGGAGATATGATTATCTAAAGTTGGTCATAAAAATATGTAATAAAAAAGATTGTTTCTTTGAACGAATTTTATGCTGTATATTTGGCAATATATATTTGTCTGGTGTTATAGCTGACAATTGAAACAATACAAAATCACAATTGACTATTGTATTCAAAAGATTGAGTCACCTCTAATTTGGCGGTCGAGTTGGTTGCTCTCTTTCCTCAATTTGTGACACCATTCGTTTACCTGAAAGGTGGGGTTAATTTATTAATGTTTTGATAAATCGAGTCGACATTATTTGACAACATTGAGATAAAAATTTACCATATCCTTGGGATTTCTTTCTGGAGTTTTACCGAACAGGCCCATTGTGATTTTCTTCAAATCAATAAACAACTACGAACTAATTAGATATTAAAAATACCGTTTTCTGGTTATATTTTTGCCAGTGACAAACACAGATTTGGCGACAAATAGACAAATAATTTGACAGCGTCGGGTAGTATTGCCATGTGTTTTTCAGCCTTCAAAAATATATTCAAATTTTAAACATCATAGACGGACCCTACGCGCAATTTTCAAAGAGGATGTTGCATGTAAAATACTTTTTTTATTATTTTTCTTCGTTTTATCCTAAAAATCCCATTTCAATAAAACTGACTAATTAGATCGATTTCAATATATCTGAAATTGTGCTGTATTTAAATAATTGCCACTTTATTTTCAAGTTGGTCAAATTTTTAAATCATTAAAAAAGCACTCATAAACATACTTTTTAAAAGTCGGTATGATAAGGTAGAACAATCAATTATAAATAAAGCGATAAGTTGAAAAATAAATCCTTAATAAAATGCAATACCGACGTCTTGCTTATATATGCTAACATTGTATTTTTCAGGTGAATTAATAAATTATAAATAATTATATTAGAAGTTTAGAAAAAAATATTACGATTTATACGTAATTAGGAAAAAGATTTTAATACTCGTACATTAGGTAGAAATAAAAATGTTGTTTTTAAAATTCGATTTGAAAACTAAACTGTTCATTTTCTGTTTTTGCAAAATACATAGCATATTATAAATTTGAATGGTATATCTGTATTATATTTTTTGCTCAACACAGATCAATACGGATTATTTATATTATTATATAATTATAATATCTCATCATGGAAACGTTACATAATAAAAATATATCTCTTTATCTAGCATTTTAGTTATTATTTTTATGCAAATGATTTTTTTTGCAGTTGGAAATGTATTTAAACCTATTAGTTAACCTAATTTTAAATAAACCTATTGGTTAACCTAAGTTTTAACATGTAAACTTATTGACAATTATACCTATATGTTAATCATGTAAATGCTCTATAAAAACAAATGATGGTAACATATCTACATATATAGTTATGTGGACCAACCTCAGATTAATAATTCTTTTTTGGTTATTACTCTAAGAGTAACCAATTTTAAGTTTTTAATAAAATAAATGGAAAACTGTTTTTGTAAATACAAAACAAGTCCCTTCTAGAAATTAAATTAACAAACTTTGCATGACCATTTGCTGGCGTGTGTATAATGTCAATAATTAGGAAATCCATCCTTTAAATTTTTATTTACTTGTTTACCAAATACTTCTTAGTTTTGGGTAGAGAGATTTAACAAATAAACAACAAAGGTGGAAACATATTATAGAAGGAAATATGGAAGTCTTAGCATTTACATAAACTTACGACCTGTCATTAGCTGGTTTAAGTGAGCACTTTTTGTCTACAAACATTTGTGGAATATCAACATTTTGTAATTATAGAGATTTCAAAAAAAATATTTTGAAATGATTTACTTTCTTAATAATTTTTTTTATGACTTTTAGCCAGTCTAATGTAAATTTGCCGCTCTTATAGATAAATAATCGACGCACATCTTCTGTGAGTCACCTATAGACGTGCCAATAATAACTACAAACGGTATATTTGTTTAATGACATGCGAAAAAATTTCATTGAACTTGTCTGTTTATGACTTTAAGGTTTTTTTCCATGGAATAAATTTAATATGGAATACCATGGACTTTTTTCCTGTCAAGTTGTTCGCAACTTTTCGGAATGCGCATCAACTTCACTGTTATTGTCATGCGACCTCTCAGCACGTCAGAAAATGTGGCATCAGTTTTTGCATAGTTTATAATAGTGTGTCGATTTTTCGCTTATGTGGCAGTGGTACTATTGTCTTTAAAAATAACGCAATTGTTGTGTAATACAAAGTGTCTTCATCGCGTACAGTTTTTCAACAACAATTCGAAGACGTTCAGTGAATTAAAACGGATTAAAAGCTTGTGGATCAAGGTAAGTTTTGCCAATTAAATCTTGCATGTGATCGAACCAAATGAACGGTTCTTCGTCGTTCTACATTTTCTAAATTTCTAAAACACAACGAATAATTTGGGTTATATATTTTTTATATAACCATAACTGTCAACTATTCGTCCATATTTATCTGACCCTTTTTTTATTTACCGGGAATACATTTATTAATACATTTATGTAAGATACAATAACGAAAAACAGTTTATCATTATAATTTCACATTTCGATTTTAAAATTTAACTTTGATTTTATAGATAAACGTTTTATTATAAAGGTACTAATTACTTTGTTATAAAAGTAATTACTTTTTCTTTTATTTTATGTATATCTTGCCTATAATTAATTATATGAAACACACGCGAATACTTTAACTATTTTAGAAGCAAAATATCATAACACTCATGAATTGGATTCATTTAGTAAAAGTTTTTTTTTAGATAATTATCAAGTTCAATAATTATTATCTTTCTGAAGTGAGCACAGATTTGTATACAATCGCGCTTTCTAAACACTTCAATAAAAGTGACAGTTTAAAAATCTAACATTTTAATAAAATAAATTAGTTTATTATTAATGAGTTTTTTTTTAAATCTTTGCAGACAAGTACTGGATTTTATCCATTAGGGAGTTAAACACTATGTACAGATTGAAATAAAACGAATAACCTTCTTTTATTTACCAATTATTAATTATGCATACTAAACTTTTTGATATACTGTGAATTGTTTTTTTAACATAATATTTTGTCTGTTTGAATTTTAATCATTTAAAAAAATAGAAGTATTAGAGTTCTTATTATTTACTCAAATGTTTAAATTTTTAGACCATTTCCTAAAAGTCGTAAATAACTTGTGCTGGAAAAATGGAAATCGAGTTGTGGTAAAGTGGGATTCGAACCTCGGACCTTTGGCCTATGTCTCATTATTTTTTATAGTTTATTTTATATTTTCTAATTCATATTTATGTTTCAATTTTTATTCTTATTAGTATTTTTTTAATTATTTTTTTTTATTATATTTAAAACATATTATACATAATTATATACAATATTCCCAAGGAGTTTTTAAAAAAAAAACTCATTTAGGGACATACAGATAATAATTTTTTTAGAGACGTTTTTAAATTTTAAACTATAATATTATTTAACAAAAGCAGAAAAATTAAAATTATGATATACTACAAATTAAAAAGGGTATGAAAAATACTTGAAAATAACAGAATAAACAGAATACTAGGCATGGAAATAAATTCAAAATAATGTTTACATTATGCAATCTGGGAAAGAAAATTGAAAAAGTTTAAAAATTACATGGATGTATATATACATACTGAACTAGTACAAAATAAAATAATTTTTTTTAATTAACAAAATATGCGCACACCCAATACAGGTTAATTTTTTTATCAAAAACGTTGAAAAAATTGAAATTATGTATACAAGCCAAAAAAAGTATATAAAAAGAAAAAAACACAAATAACATTTATATAGTATTAAAAATTACATATACAAGCAAAAACGGTGAAATATTAAAAGGTATATGTTCAAGATGCGCATTCTCTATAAACTAACATTATTTATTCAAAGTACTTCTGGAAAAAATAATTCTTCAATTCGCACGTCCTGTTTCTATATTTTGAAATAGGTACTTTAAATTTTTGTGGCAATTTATTAAATTCCTTGAAACCTATGTATTGTAAAGATCTAGTACCAAACTTCGTAGACTTCACAGATCCAATATATATATTGTTTTTTGATCGAGTACTGTACCGATGGATGTCTCCAATGAAAGCTGGCTTTATGTTACTGTGCATTGAGTCGAGAGTAGTATTAATGATAGTGTCAGTTATCTCGAAATAGGAAAGCATGCTAAAAGGCATGATTTTTGTTTCAAAATAAATGTCCCTTACATGAGTATCATACGGTAGGTGAAACACATTTCTGATCGCTCTATTCTGAATAATCTGCACCTCAGAAATTTTGCTCTTAGTTGCAAAACCCCAAACACAGCATAGGTATGATAAATGCGAATGGACCATAGAAAAATAGATTGCTCGAAGCAGCGAAACTGGAAGCATTCTCTGAAATCTGTACAGTATTCCAGCTACAGGGATAATCTTTCCTTTCACGCGCTCAACATGTTCATTCCAAGTAAGCTGCGAGTCCACTAACAGTCCCAAGTACTTAGTGCTATTTTTTTTCTCCAGACGATCAACACCAATAAAGACATCAATAGATTCATTACTCTTGTTTCCAAATAGAAGGTAGTGAGTCTTTTTTGCATTCAAGCTCAATTTATTTAAACGCAGCCATTCCGCCAGATGTAAAACGTCACTTTCAACCATCTTCTGTAAATCTTGTTTGTTTTTAGTGTGATATAAAATAGTATAATATTGATTTTAATTGTTTTAGCATCATTCAATTCAAAAACCCAAGTGACAAAGAAGGTCCTCCCTTAACACAGGAAATTCCTAGCTAGTCGGAACCTGGAACAAAGCACCTATGTAGGTATACTGTAAAAACAGTAAAAAAATTAATTCGACATACTATTTGAAATTTTTTATTTTATTTATTTAACTTTTTGTACATAATGTTATTTGTACATTGGCGGGCTTATTGCCAAATGGCAATTTCTTCCAACCAACCAATAAAATAAAAGTTTTATTTTTATAATTCAAGTTACAGAACATATTCAATAGAAAAAAAAAAGATTAAAAAGTGAAAAATATATAAAAATAGAAATAAACGTATTTGTTTATAAATTACCTTAAATCAAAACTATTACTCAATGGGAAAAAGGAAAAAAGCGGAAAGAGGAAAAAGGAAAGGAGGAGAGATTAAGGAAGAGAAAGGAGATGTATCTTCAGACGTGATTTAAACAGAGATTATGTAGTAACATCTTTGATGGTGGATGGGAGATGATTCCACAGTCGAGCCGCATGGACACTATATGAGTTAGAGAAGAAAGAGGAATTGTGTATGGGTATTAAGAGAGTGCCTTGAGAATGAGAACGAAGAGGTAAACCATGAACTGATAAGCGTTGAAATTTTTCACACAAGTATATAGGAGCGTTAGGACTATGAAGTACATTGAACAGAAGTGAGAGGGAGTGATAGTCTCTCCGCTGTCTAATTTTGAGCCATTTCAGTTGCCTACGATAATCAGAAATGTGGTCATATTTCCTAAGACCAAAAATGTACCTTATGCATGTATTCTGAAGTCGTTCAAGTTTATCGAGTTGCTCACAGCTTAAATCAGTCATGGAAACATCAGCGTAATCTAGAATATTGCTGGTAAAAAAAACAACTGGTTAAACAAGTGTTTTTAAGCGTTTCCTTGTAGGTGAAATATTTCCGTAGAATCTCACCCACATCAACAAAAGATTCAGCTAAAAAAATAAAGATGTTTAAGCACAGACGAGTGGTGAACACAGTTCGTGAAGTGATCGCAAAACAACCAATGATAGGTCATCAAGAACTTAAACTTGATAAATGAGGAGTTTACTGCTTATCTTTAAGATTTGGGCAAAACTAAATAAAATTTATAAACATTCGCTGGATTCCACACCTCCCATGTTTCAAAATAAATATGAGAAAATAAAACCATACAATTCAAAGTAATCTCCATTTAAAAAAAAAAAAAATGCACACTTAAATCTCAAAATACTACTTTGACCGTAGCGCGATAACGCGCGAATGAATGCAACTAAGTAATCACAAATAAATATATGCACAGGATGCCATCATTAGGAAACGCGTGAATTAGTTAGACCAATAATTAAGCATGCATTTGCCAAGCTGAGTATCCTGGAATACTTCCATAACGTCATCGTTCAAAAATTCTGAAATGAATTTATAGCGTCTAGCTTGTATGAAGCGAAACAGTGCACGGCGCCTGCCACTGATTACCCTTTCTCCTTGTATCAAAAATGTTCTAGTTACGCTGCAATTGAAGTGCCAAGGCAGTGTTCTATGCACCACTGGGATAGAGGATAGGGAAATGATAATTTTGTTGGAATATATATTTATTTTTATTTAAAAAAAATAATAACCCGCTAAGCCTCTACTGTAGAGGTTTGTCAGCAAGCGGGAAATGGGATATCGAAGGAAGTTATGAAAAATACACCACAATACCTAGAGAACAACTGAGAGAAGATCTTTCTTGGATTTTTTCTAGCAACTGGCGGGAATCGAACCCGCAACCCCAGTTTCACATTTAGCGGTCTAACTAACTGCTCCACGGCGCTTACCAAATGTGTATTCTAAATTTATCGACGAAAACGAATTGGAATGTAGGACTGGAGTTTTTTTAACTAGTGTTGTCCATCAAATACTTGAAGATGACAGTGGCAAGCGGTGAATTTTTAGATTGGTAAGCTGCAAAAGTTATGATAAAATGTCCATAGGGGTAGTATGGCACATAAAAAAGTCCTATTTGATAAATAATCTATAACAAATGGCACTAGCGGCTAATAGTTTCAGTTAAAATACTTTCTAATTTTTTTTTTTTTTTTTACATTTTTTTTTTTGCACCACAACAGGCCAGGAGGCCTAATAACAGTGGTGAATTACATCACAGAGCACCCAGGCTTGAGAAAAATCACATTTTAATTTTTGTGTTCTCACCGGGAATCGAACCCGGAACCTTCCGTGCGTGAGTCAAGCGTCTTGACCACTACACCACGGAGGCCGCCTTCAAACAAATTCAAACATTTGATTAAAAAAAACATAATTGCAAAAAACTAGTCACAGGAAAGCAATGATTCATCCACACGGCGTTTTCATATACTCGTCCGGTCGTCGAAAAAGTGATTTATAAAAGTTGTATTATTCATTAGCCTACTGATAATTTTTGCTTACTTGCGACTATCGTTACTTGTCTTGAAGTAAAACACTATTTCTAAGTAAATAATGATAAAAACTAGATGATTTAAAAGTATTCTGTAGAAGACGGGACTGAGAGAAAGGACGTAAAAAGGACGGAAAAAGGAGTGTAGAAGAAGCGAGGTCTGTATGTAAAGACAGAGTGATGTGGCGTTCTGCTCTCTGCCTACCCCTCCGGGGAAATGGCGTGATGGTTTGTTTTTTTTTGTGTTGAAAAAAACAATTTTATCTATTCAATTGTATCTACTTATAGTATCTACAAATGGGTCGATAAAGCTAACTGTCGATGAATTCGTCATTTATTTTTCATTCGCACATCCGCCTTATCGGCTGACGTTAATAATGCAGCCGTCCTCACTTCTGTTGTAGCAATGTTTGTTCATCAGAACTGCCATGCAGGTTTTATTATTTGCTAACATTGAGTACCTACAGTTGTATTGACGACTCGGTGTGCATATTTTAAATACTTGATGTCGAACGACCTTATGACCTTTTACGAAGCAGGACGGTGTCGAAGATGTTATCCAGCGGCGAAATTTAATGAGAAATCTAAGATAGCTCCACCGATTTTTGTTTTTATTTCTTCTTCATCAGCGTCTTGATTAATGCTGAGCGTCGTGGTCTTCGGAGATATCAGTAGCTCAATTACAAATAATTATCGACGTGCTTAAAAACATGCTAAGCTTTTGAGCGATCACAATGAACAATAATGAACATGCTTAAGTTATCGCAGTCATAAGTCGACGCGTGTGTAATCTCCAAGTCAACGCTCGTGTCGGTTTGTTTTTTGTTTTCCTCGTAAATAAATACAGTTCACTGGCGAAAAATCGGCGTTTACTATAAAAAATAATACAAAATATTCCATTTGCAAAATAGTAAGGAGTATCTAATATAAAAAAGTGAAAATTAAATTACAATTACTATTGCGATTGCTTTTCTTGACATTTGGCTTGCCATAAATAGCATAGTAAATAATAAATAAATAAAAATAGCAGTTTTGGAATATTTTCGATATTTACACCGGTGAAATTAAAATATGTGATTGCGCAGCAGGATTATACGTCGCGAAACTTAAATATTTTGACATTTAATATTAGGTGTTCACGGATGTTGCATTGTGATTGCGAATACGATAAACAACCATGGTGAGAAATTGTTGTCACGTCGCTCATTAGCACGTCGATAGTTATTTGTGATTTAGCTGCTGATGGAGAATTTTGAGCCGCTTTTGTGTTGCATTTGTGCCGTTCAATAATGCAGTATGTCGAGTGCGACGAAGGGGAGTATGTAAATTTATTTCAGGCATCAACTTATATCAGGTTTAATTTTTCCTGGCAACAATGGATGAGTCGAGTGTTCTACGAACCAGTCAGTGATTGATTGAATATATTAATTGACAAAAGTTTTATTCACCTACTTAGCGTATTTACTTGACCTCACGGTGATACACAACCACTGCATACATGAACAGAATTTCAAATTACCTTTAAATGCGTGCTATTTTATAGCTATATGGGTAGGTACTTACTACTTTTTAATAATATTATGAATTTATTCATCATTTTGCATTGCAATTAAACTAACAAGGACAAGTTTTATTGTAACCACCCTATAGTGTTTATTGTTCGTAATTATATATGGCGTTCTTCTATATCTATACCATGAATGCAGGTAAACGTTGTTTTTCGCCGGTTCAATTTACGCCGATTTACATTTACGCCGATTTACATTTACGCCGGTTGGTGCCGGCGTGGGATTCCCCGGTTCGGCCGACACCAGTTCACTGCGGACAGTTCGCCGGCAGTTTATGTCAGAACTTCGGGACGAGAACCTGACTTGGCAGGACGCAAAGGAACTGGCAGCCGACAGAGATGCATGGAGGCTCTTTGTGGATACCATATGCTCCAACTGGGGAGCGGAAATGGAATGATGATGATGATGATGATGAGATTCACCCGGCTGAACCAATTCCTCTATTAATGTTGAATGTTACACAGTGTGTAAAGTGACCACTTAAACCAGCCTAATTAATAGGTCATAAGACCTGTAAATGCCTAGACTCCCATAAACTCTTCTCATATTTTTTTCCCTCTCTTTTGCAACAAATTTAGATCTAAAACGGATATAACTTATGTTAACACCTAATAGATCATCTTCTGTTACATGAAGGTAAGGTGACTGACTGGTCAGAGTGGCCAGTCTTACGCTTCCGGTGCCGTTCCAGAGACAATGAAGTATTGCAGTGAGATAACACCTTAAACGCATATACAGGGTGTTCTTTAAACCCTGTCACATCCGAAACCACGATGATCAGTATGAGAAAGAAGACATATTGGCACATTAAAATATTTTTTTAGAACGACTAAAATCTTTTTAAAAAATATAGAAAAAACAAATGGTTGCTTACTTCTGCAGGGGAGAAGCGAGGGGGCGCGGCCGTGCAGTTCAGACTCCCCCTCCCCCTTCTCGTTTCACTCCTGCAGAAGTGAGCAACCGTTTGTTTTTTTCTATATTTTATTTTTTATGATTTTAGTCATTCTAAAAAAATATTTTAATGTACCAATATGTCTTCTTGCTCATACTGATCATCGTGGTTTCGGATGTGACAGGGTTTAAATAACACCCTGTATATTACGTTGATACTGTCAGGAATCGATCCTGGGACTCGTTGTTTTTCTCACAGTGACTTCTTCATATTGATCAGACACGGGAAACATAATTACTACGTGACCAATTTGCCCTGGGTATTTTCTAAATAATTAACTATTGAAGAGAGGTGCCCTTACAGGGCTTATGCCCTGCTTTGGAACATTTACTTTTAATTACCTAGACTTTCATAAATCTCAGTCGAAGCAGATACAGATGGCGACCGTTTATTCAAAACTCGACATTTGCTTGAAACTATAATTATTCAAGATATGGTTTTTTTGTGATTCGCTTTAAAATACGTGAAAAATCTTTGATTTTAAAAATTACGACTTACAAATAAGCCTCAAGGTAATCTAATTCATAATTTATATATATTAATAATTTGTTTTTATATTTCATCAGCACCTAATATAAAAGATTGAAATTATACACGATACAATATCGTGTTTTGGTGAGATTTTGTTTTAGGTCCAGTATCTTTTTTAATTTTTTTTTATATATATTTGGACCCCTGTATTAGTAGCCTTGCGTGTCATGTAAAAGGCTTAGGTACTCGGAAAAAATCGTTTTTGTTTGTCTTGGAAATGGGATGTTCGATCACTGATTTTTAATTTTTTTAAATTTTTTTAAAATTTAAATCTTAAAGTAGGGCACACATATCATACATATTGTTATGTGTGTTCTAATAATAACATTGAAAATATATTTAATTTATAAATTGTTTATTACATATGTCTTGACCATTATTTTAAATTTTGATACGTTTTTTTCTTCATAAATATTTTTTTCCATTTCGTAATACTTTTTAATTGCTTTAAATAAAATTGAATTTTGTGACTTTGCCTTTTTCCTAAATGGAAGTCTAATTTTGTTCTTTTCTCTAGTATTGTGATCGTGTTCATGCTGGTTCCGATCAATTTTTTTCCAAAATTCTGTTTTTTTATTAGAGTTTATAATTTTATGAACAAATATCATTGTATTGTAAAATATTCTTTGTTTATATGTTAATAATTTCATTTCATTTACCATCGACTTTACCCTCGTATATCTGTTTTGGTTTATTACCTTTATGAGTCCAATCACCATTGCTGCAAAGTTCAAGAACAATGGCGCGTAATAACTACTTTTAACTTCAGTGTGGATATCTGTTAAGGATATTCCATCTTTCCTGCATTCTGATTCAAGATTATGGCGTTGCAAACTGAAAAATGGGCACTGAAATAACAGATGTTCGATACTCTGTGAAGAAATATCATCGCATGGACAATAGTCATCATTCTTTAATTTAAACCTATATAGATAACTTCTCATAGCTCCGTGTCCGGTAAAAATTTGGGTAGTTTCGCAAGTACTTTTGTGATGATGACGGAAGTTTGCTGCATCAGCCAGCGTTGGGAATTTTTTTTAGTGATTTTACCTGTAGAAGAAGCGCGGTAATGATCCTCCCAACGCTGCTGCGTATTTTGTTTTATACAGCGTTTAGCAAAGCTAAGGGGAAATTCTGAGAAGAAAGATGCCGTTCTTTTACAAGTTGCAGTAGGTCCAGTATCGAGAACCATCGATTACCTGAATTTATATTTTTAAAACATATTTCAAAAATGAAAGCCAAATCGCCATGTAGGGCGAATATCGTGTTTACAAAAAACGATCCCCTAATCTTACATTTAGGATTTAGGTGGTAAATTCAAGTTATCATAATTATAATTAAATAAATATAAAACAACTTTGTTTTTAATCATTTATTTTTTCTACCCACAGGTTTCAAAGCTACACAAGCTTCTTTATCAAGTTATTCTTAACTTATGAATTATATCGTGTTTTATTTTTACAGTGATTACTCAGTTCATAATAATTCATCGGGTTGTGGTCCCGTGGCTAGTGTTGCGGACTCACGAGCCAGAGGCCCGAGATTCAAACCCCATTCTATTCCAACTTGATTTCCATTTTCTAGTAGTGAGTTATTTACAACTCATTGAAAATGGCCACCAAAATTGAAATATTTGGGTAAATTATAAGAACGCTAATATTATTTTTTATTAAAAAAAATAAAAAAAATTACATTGATAGAAAATGATCATAATTTTAATAAAGACACTGGATTAAAAGTTCTCCATGTTGAAAATAAAATATTCAAATTAGACAACTAGGAAATGGGATACAAAAAATGTATTCTTGCGCGCGGTAAAAATTGGAGCATTAAACTGTACGGCAAAGTTTCTTAAGACGTGACTAGTTCATATGAATCAACCAGTGATAAGAGAGTTATGCAAGATCGGTTTGTTTGCGGGCAATCGAACAATGGTAGAACTGATCGAGAATAAGCGGAAGAGAACCTCTGACGTCACACGCGGAGTTATTTCAGAAATGCGAAATTACCATTTTAACAATTTAAAAAATGAACAAATATTTTTTATTTAAACCATTGAATTTCCTCATTGGACGAACTCAAAATACAGTTTTATTTCTCTTTCTTTACATTATGCCCGCGCATTATCAATCCCAAGTCCACACTCACACAGCCATAGCGGCCGATACGTGTGCAGTGTGCGCATACGTATTCCCCGCGATTACTCGCCACTCGCCACTGCCACTCGCCACATACATAAATACGCCGAGGCCAATCTGGTCTTCGGTACCATAGGTCAGTCACACGTAGCTCTGCGCCCGGCTTTTTACTCTAAGGTCAACGCAGAGGAGATACGAATCCAGAGATGGTTTTTTTCACGTTGACAAGTCAGGTCTCAACAGAGACGAGGAGGACGGAATATCGATCGCCCACTTCACTAGTCAAGACAAGTAGGAAAACGAGTTTTAACCCTTCCGGGTCTAACGGGGTATTTCGGGTCCCCCAAGTAGCATTTTTTTTTCAAAAACTTTTTTGTTAATCATCTTATTTATTTTAAAAAAAAAATATTAATAAATTTCATAAAAGGTACATGTTTTAAAAAAAAATCAATAAGATCTACTTTATACGTCTTGTAAATGTTATCACTGTAACTCTCCAAAAAAAGAGCTCTTCAACTTTTAACTCAACTCTTGTGCTTAGGAGTGACTTACACTGTTGTAGTTGTTTATTTATAAGAGTTTATATAATTTTAAATATACGAGTACATGAGAAACAAAATAAAAACATAGGAAAAATAAAGAAAAAAATAAAACAATAATACATTCATACTAATTTTAAATTTAATGTAGTTTTTACACGTGTTAAAAAAAGCTTTAGATTTACTTTAAAAAAATTTATTGATATATTATTTTTAATAGTTTTTAGTTCATTGGGGAGATTATTATAAGTTTTTACACCTTTGAAGACAAAGCTATTTTTACCATGACTTGTGTGGAATTTCGGAATTTTAATATTATGTTGGTATCTGAGTGACTTATTCATCTCAAATTCTTTTTTTTAATTTTATTTTTTTTATTTATTAATAACAAATAAAAATACAATATAACTACAAAATACATTTTTTTATATCAATCAAATACATATATTTACATTGACGTTTCCCATTACGCAAAAGAAATAAACAATTCTTGTGCACATAATGGGGAGTGACGTCTTCCAATAGTTTATTTTATTTTAATTAATAATATTTTTAGGATAACATAAATAAATTACAAAAAAGATATAAACGATGTTTTCAATCAGTGTTACATAAAGAAGAATTATAGATGTAATTTTTCACTTCTTTCTTAAATATATTGTATTCCTGGCTGTACTTTTTATTATCTTTGTTCATTTCATTAAAGAAAAATATTCCTCTGTAAGTAAAATGATGTTGCGCGGTAGTTGTTTTTAATTTAGGAATTAAGATATTACCACCTGTTCTAGGTCGCGTACTTACGTTTTGTGACCTAGAAATACTACTATTTATTTTATCTTTATGTATTTGAAGCAAACAATTCTTTTTATATAGCAATTTTATATCTAAAACCTTAAATTTTTTTAATAATTGAACAGTGGGAAAAGTAGTCGGTTTTTTCAAAATAATTTTTATAATTATTTTTTGTATTTTTTCAACCGGTAAAATATTTGTTTTAAAAGCACCACCCCATCCGATTATTCCGTACTGTTACATGGAATGGTCGAATCCAAAGTAAATTGATTTTAATTTTTCGATGGTTAATATTTTGATAAGGAATATTCCTTAATACAATAAATACATATATAAGTTTTCTCATTCTATTTACAATATTATTTATTTGCTGCTTCCATTTTATATTTTTATCAATTATAATGTCTAAATATTTTATGCTATTTTTTTCAGTGATTTGAAGGCTTGAAAAAGAAGGTTATGAAACTAATATCCTTCATTATTTATTTATTAATTTCAAATTACATTTGTGTACAAACATATTCGCTGACATATTATGTCTTTTATGACTGTGCCCGTGTTAAGCCATAATAATTAACAGCAACAACATGTAAAGTAAATTAAAACAACAATGTTTTGAGTATGTCCAAATGCTTGCAGAATGGCTGGATTTTCTCCATAGGGAGGTGTTCATGTTTAAATTTGTTGCAACAGAGAGGGAAAACATTTTTGAGAAGGGTATGTGGGACTCTACGCATTTACAGTGCTTATGACCTGTCATTGGCTGGTTTATGTGGCCACTTGACACACTGTGTAGTCCCATATTCCCTTCTCAAAAATGTTTTCCCTCTCTGTTGCAAAAAATTTAAATTAAAATAATTAATAATTACATATTATACAACAACAAACAATAACGCCGTTTCCCCGCAAGGCTAGGCAGAGAGGATAGAACGCCACATCTTTGCATACATATCTCGCTTCCTCTACATTCAAACCTCTTCTTATGCACGCGTGCCGATTATTCCGACTGTTGACATGTCCATCTTCAAGTATTTGTTGGATTTGGTCATGCCATGTCTTTCTCGGGCTTCCTCTATTTTTGCATCCATCAACATTCGCATTGTAAATATTTTTAGCCGTTCTTTTGCCGTCCATTCGCTCTACATGTTCAAAAACCAGCGCAGAGCTCCTTTATTAAATAAAGTAAATTAAAATAATTAATAATTACATATGATACAACGACAACAATAAACCATCACAGCGTTTCTACGTAAGGGTGGGCAGAGAGGATAGAACGCCACATCACTCTATCTTTGCATACATATCTCGCTTCCTCTGCATTCAAACTTCTTCTCATGCACGCGCGCCGATTATTCTGACTTTCGACATGTCCATCTTCAAGTATTTGTTGGATTTGATCATGCCATGTCTTTTTCGGTCTTCCTCTATTTCTGCATCCATCAACATTCGCATTGTAAATATTTTTAGCCGTTCTTTCGCTGTCCATTCGCTCTACATGTCTATGAAAAAAAACCAGTCAAAATACAAGAAATAACATGAAATATTTTGATAATAATAATTACATATGATACAGTATGGCGGCCTCCGTGGTGTAGTGGTCAAGACGCTTGACTCACGCACGGAAGGTTCCGGGTTCGATTCCCGGTGAAAACACAAAAATAAAATGTGATTTTTCTCAAGCCTGGGTGCTCTGTGATGTAATTCAGCACTGTAATAAGGCCTCTTGGCCTGTTGTGGTGCAAAAAATAAATGTAAAAAATGTAAATGTATTAAAAATAAAATAATCCAAATAAAAGAAATATGACTAAAAACGTATAAAATGAATAGAACATAAATCATACCTATGAAGAAAAAACATTAACCAGTATACAAAATAATATCATTAAAATATAATTTTAATTACTTTTACAATTTTTCTTCATTTTTTTACTTAAATTTAAATTTTTAAACAATTCTATTTATGTATTTTTTCCTTCTCTTTTTTGTACTTTAATTAATAACCTTACATATAATTACTTTATAATATGGAAACTTCACTGGTCCATTAGAGTTAAGTCTAACTGTGTAAAATATAAAACTTTGTAACTGTACTGTATGTTTCCTAAATAAAAGAAGAAAAAAAAAATAATAATAATGTGCGGCGCACACAGCTAGTAGGTACCTTATCAATAAAGTCAAAATCGTCGTATCGCCGTTTTCCTTCAGCACAATAACCTATTCAGTACCTCATTTTTTGTGCTACTGAATTCCTAACGGCTTCTTATATTTATTATTTTATTTATTTCTGACAGCTACGCCGAAGGCTAGCGGCACGTCTTTTTTTATTCCCTAGAACCTAGGCAATGAAGAGACAGAATGCGGAAGTTCGGTGGTTTAAAAAAAAATATATATTTGTTAAAAGACTATTAAACTAAGCCAAATATTATTTTTTTAAAAATTTTGTTTATCGTATTATCAGTGCTGCGATTTTTTAAAGTTTTGTTTTTGTGAAATAACTCCGCGTGTGACGTCAGAGATTTTTTTCCGCTTATTCTCATTCAGTTCTTCCAATTGGTCCATCCATGACAAGCGAACCGGAAATCTTCCGTAGCTCTCATATATATATTTGGATAATTTATATAGCGCAATTTTTGTTAAAATCCCCTCAAGGGCGCTGTACAATAGATAAATATCCCAGCACGTCTTGCAAGTACAGATCGCAGGGACGGTTGGGATTATAATTCCTCGTCTACAATTATAATATATTACAATTATGATATATATGAAATAAATTACAGCACGTTTTGCAGCTACAGAGCGCATACAGTAAAAAATATATCCCTTATTTACATTTTTTTTGACAATGTCATGATTCATATGAACCAGTGACGTCATTCAAAGTAGTCTGTTTTTATAAAAACTTTTATTAGTACTTTTTTAGTACATTTTCAGGAAACTTTGACGTACAATTTGATGCTCTAATTTTTAACGCGCGCAAGAAAACATTTATTGTATCCAATTCCCCGTAGGGCTGAAGTTCCTCACTATCCAACTTGAATTTTCTATTATATAGCATATACTTAGCTTCGTTGGGCTTTGTGAATATGCAATTTTAAATATTCTTAAATTGAACATTATCTTCTTGAAATTCCAACAAACTCAAAAAATAAAACGTTTGAAGTTCTATTATTTATCGGTTGCTAACCGATTTTCATGTTAAATATAGAATTTTTCTTTAAAAAAATTCTGTCCTGTTACCAATTTAGTATATTTATCCGGTGTTATTCCTAATTATTATAAATAATAGATTGAGTTTTTCTACTGACATTTCTTGGTGGAACTGCATTTTAATTATATTAATAATAATACGTACATAGTTTTATTCCACTTTTATTTATAAATTTTTACCAGTGACCGGGTTTCGTCGTGACCGATATCGTCAGACTGGTGGGAGACTAAACAAATTTCTATGTTATATACAAGTGCAAGCAGGAGTTGTAAATCATGATATTATATAGTTATGGAAATAAAGGAGTTTAAATTAAAATGATTTAAGTGTAAAGTAATAACAATTGTATGAATTTAAGTTTTGTTTGAATGTACATAATAAAAACCGGTGAAAATCATATAATTTTATGAAGTTTTATCTTCTTCCAAGTCGGTCCCTCAATGCTGAGGATCGTGATCACCATGAGCACTTCTAATTAGTCTGTTCCACTCCAGTCTGTCCTCAGTCCGACGTACTGACTCATCAAATTACAGCCCCGTAGCCACCTTTATTTGGTCAGTCCATCTATATGGGATTCTACCCCGGCTTCTCCTATCTTCAACTCGGCCAGACATTATTGCCTTTTCTAGATTGTCTGGCTCACGTCTAGCAATATGTCCAAAGAAAGACAGTATCCTTCTCAAACACACCACTGATAGACGAGTTGTAATATGGAGCTCTTCCAGTATCGATGCATTCGTCCTTCTGGCGGTCCATGGCACTCGCATCAGCCTTCTCCAACACCACATCTCGAATGCATCGATCCTCTTCCTCTCGTAGGCACGCATTGTCCACGTTTCAGCCCCATAAAGGAAAACGGAGAATACCAGGGCTTCCATCAACCGCTTTTTTGTGTTTATTGATATACCTCGATTTTGCCAAATCTTCTCCAAACGGTTCATAAGTTCGGTAAATTTTATTAAAGCTATTATAGGGGCCGCTGGTTGGTGGTTCCATCGGCAGCTATGTCCCCGGGCCCGAGGGTAATTAAGTGATTCTCTGAAAGCAAAATTTCCCGGCGGTTAATTCTTATCGAGTAATTTCATGTTTGTTTTTTAATGGATACAGTCTCCCACCAGTCTGGCGATATGGGTCACGACAAAACCCGTTCACTTGTACATTAAAAAAAGTGGAATAAAACTACATACGTATATTTATTATTAAATAATGTCTTAAAACGGCTTTTTTCTCGGATAATTTCGACCTCCGAAACACCAACTTTATCAATTGAATGAATCATCTGCGTGTCCTCGTTATCTGCCCATTCGTTTAATAGCGACCCAAATTTCTAGCAGTTAGTGACTGCAAGAAAGTTTTTCGGCAAAGCATTTCTATGAGATTACTAAGATAAGTTAGAATATTATGCGAAATGGCAGCCACTCCTTTCAAAGAAACGAGCGGTAGTAATTTGGCAATAACACATCAGTGAATGATAGCAACATCAAGCCTAATTAGATCGCAAAACTGAACTGGAAATCTTACTAGAAATATTGCGAAGAAGAAAGTCTGTAGTTAGTATTGGAAATACTATTTTCTGTTTCTAAATTCGCCTCTGGGCATGCGCAATAATCAACACAAAATAAATTACTGCAATGGAATTTATGCATGTCTCCCAAAATACCAAACTGAAAACCTAAAATTCATA
Source organism: Micrasema longulum (assembly GCF_059751315.1). NCBI lineage: Eukaryota > Metazoa > Arthropoda > Insecta > Trichoptera > Brachycentridae > Micrasema > Micrasema longulum. Next base: position 62,366 of record NW_028279243.1, read on the forward strand.
TTCAATGCGGCAGCAAGGCTTATTTCGACAGTTTGAAATATTATCTCACAACATGAAATTTGCACTGGTTAAAAAGCTCAGAGAGAACAAAGTATTGTTGGATGGGGTGGTGCATGTGCCAATAAATTAAACCCTCCTTAAATAGTACAAATGTTAATTATCAAAGTTATTTTCGAAGAAACTCTCAGCATTCGATACGGAAAATCTATGTAAATTATTAAAAGTTCATGCAGTAGACAATATTTACACGATAAATTTTTTAATACAAATTTACGAAGAAGAAAAAATAAACGAATTTGAGATGGATAAGTCACTCAGATACCAAAAGAATATCAAAATTCTTAAATTTCACATAAGTCGTTGTCAAAATAGTTCTTTTTTTAAAGAAATAAAGAATAGGGAAATATCACATACTACGAATACCGATAAAAATATATGAAATGGGTTTAAAATAATTAATTGTGCTTTCAAAATCAATATGGATTTGTGGAAAATGTTTTCATACATACATTTAAAAAATAACTTTTTTTTAAAATACGTCGCTAGAAAAACCGAACATGTTTGGCCTTGACAGTTGTGACGTCAAGATTCGTGACAATTTTCTAAACAAATTAGAATAGGCAGGAACAAATAAACATGAATCGTGACGTATTAAGGCGTGGCCAATGGAATTGGTGTTTTTTCGAGAATTCAAAATTACAAATTTAAATATATTTTTTATGCCACTAATAATTAGCAAAAAAAATTTTTACTGGTCAATATTTCATAGACCTTTATAACTTCAAAAATGTAAAAAAAAAATATTTCCCTATTAAAATAATCTCCCTAATAAACTAAAAACTATTAAAACTAATATATCACTAAATAAATTCAAAGTATTTAAAAAAAAAAAATTTGAACGCTAGTAATAACAGCATTCTATTTTTGTTTGTATTATTGTATAATTGTTTTCTGTTTTTCGTTTTATTTCGTTTTCATTCTTTATTCGTTTTAATTCTTTATTTTTTTCTCACAGTGTAAGTCACTCTTCAAGCACAAGAGCTAGTCTCTTTTTTGTAAAGTTACAGTTATAACATTGACTAAATATATAAAAGTAGATTGTAATAAAAAATATTTAAAAACATGGATCATTTTATGTAACTATATTAATCAATTAAAAAATTTAAAAAATTAAGCTATGTTACAGTATTTAAAAAAAAAAATTGTCTTTAAATAGTACAAACATAATAAATGAATGTCGTAATATTAACTTATATCTAATTATTAATCCCTTCATGAAATAGCTCTAAAATACCTATCCGGACATCAGATCTGTATTCGGGAAAAAAATCTACTCTTAGGTCAGCATTTGATCAGGCAAAGGAAAACTTATCGAACTCTGGCGCGACCCGAATCCTAGGTTCGGAGATCGTCCTTTTGCCGTAGCGGGCCCATCTGCCTGCGGTGCTATTCTAAACAGCTCTCGCGGCCGTAGGAAACACTTTTATCTCGCGTATTTTGTTTGTAAATACGCGAGAGAGTGAAAAGTGTTTTCTACGGCAGCGAGATCGTTTGGAATATCATCCCTGGAACCATTTGCCTTCACACTTGCGAATTATCGACAGTTTCAGTCAGTTAGATTTCAACTGATATCCCTCTTTTTCGTATATGATACCCTTCATTTTAAAATTATATTTTTAATATGCAGTGTTATCTTAATGGAATGTAAGTATAAGTATATAATTGTAAAGCGCCCTGAAGTGATTTTTCACAAAAAATGGCGCTATATAAATTATACAAATATTATTATTATAACGCGCACAGTATTGGACATACGCGCTGAGATTCTGAATCGGAAAATGAATTATTAAGTCAGAACTTTAAGTTGGATTATTAATTGTTATTAAGTTGGAATCTAATATGATAATGTGTGGTCAAGTGCCATGGCGGCCATTGTTCCTCAATTGGAAAATAAATGCATCATTGTGTCAGAAGTCAGAACAGGACTTAAATAGTATATTTGTGGTTTATATTACGATTTTTGCACAGTGTTTTTATGCGCGCGCAGAATCTAAGTGAAAAATTGGATCCTAACTATTATGACGTTTTCTAAAATGTAGTACTCGCAAACAAGATTTAAAACTGATTTCTGTATAACATAATTTTTCTGATATCTTTACCGCCAATTTCAGCCATGTGCACTTTCAATAGCTACGAACTTAGAAAAGGGAATTAACTCTACTGACTATTAAAAATATATAAATGAGTCTAATTTAAATTCAACATAAAAAACACGCGATGACTTTGCTAACCAGACACTTAATATTACCCTACCTTTTAATTTATTAACCCTAACAGGCTTTAAAAATAATAAATAAATATTTTTTAAATTTATAATTTCAGCAGGTTAATTCTGTCACAATTTCGTTTCGTAAGTTCGTTCGTTCGTCATATATTCATCTCATTCTAACGCAGTCAAAACCATATTTCCCTCTCATACGATACGAATGAATTTACGAAACGGATTAATTACAGCATAAGGCCACTGATTCGTATAATATAGGCTTTAGTAGCGGAGACACAACTATACGTATATGCGTTCGTTGCTTATTCACGCTTTAGCGAACACACGTATGAGTACTTTCTCCAGTCATTATCTGCATACCTTCTACTACTGATGTATGTATGTATGTACAATTGTACACAGTATGTGTGTATTGTCAATATCAGGAGTGGCAAATTCACTCGAATTATATCTGTAAATAGCAAGTATTTCGTATTATCGTGTCTAGGTAGTAATCGACCGAAACAAGATTTTCAGCCGAATTTCGACTTCTGTTCTAGTTTTAGTCAAAACCGAAGCATATTAAAATAAGTTAAAAGTCATCAAAGTCATTTGCTTTCGTATTTATTCTTAATTAAATTATCTAACTTTAATTTATTTAATTTTACTCTGCATCTATTTATTTAGGGATGAAAATATAACTAAATGTGAGATCAGCGTGAACGGAGATATTCTGAATCAGGTAGAAGAATTTGTGTACCTGGGAAGTATGTTTACTAGGGACGGAAAGGCCGATAAAGATATTAAAAGGAGGGTGAGTGCCGGGAACAGGGTGAACGGTGCACTAAAATCTACTTTGGCAAACAAATGTTTATCGCAGGAGGCTAAACTAGCAGTTCACAACGGAGTTCTAGTTCCAACTCTAATGTATGGGAGCGAAGTATGGAATTGGAAAAATAATGATGAAAGTAGGTTGAATGCTGTCGAAATGCGATCCCTCAGGCGAATGTGTGGTAAAACGATGTATGATAGGTGCACAAATGTCGAGATCCGTGAAGTGTGTAAGGCTGAGACATGCATTATTGACAGAATTAAGAAAGGGGTGCTGCGTTGGTTTGTACATGTAGAGCGAATGGACAGCGAAAGAACGACTAAAAGGATCTACAATGCAAATGTTGATGGATGCAGAAAACGAGGAAGACCGAGAAAGACATGACACGATCAAGTCCATCAAATACTTGAAGATGGACATGTCAAAAGTAGGAATAATCGGCGTGCGTGCATAAGAAGATGTATGAATGTAGAGGAAGCGAGGTCTGTATGCCAAGATAGAGTGTCATAGCGTTCTATCCTCTCTGCCTACCCCTACGGGGAAACGGCGTGATAGTTTGTTGTTGTTGTTATCTATTTATTTTATTTTTTTAATTATTTTTTTATTTGTTTATTTTTTCATACATATATTATTTACATAGAAATATAATTACAAAAATACACTTTAGAAAAATACATCTTAAAATTAAGCTAAAACATGAATTGGAAAAAATGCCAAAAAGATTTGAGTGTCTGAGCGTGGGCCATTTCTTTTTTAATTATTAAAAAGTTTACAGCACAAATATATATATGGTATGACATGACCATGAAAAGAAAATAAATATAAAAGATAAACTAAATTAACATATGCTGAAATTACAAAAATAAGATTTATTTGCAGTATGCATTTATTTTAATTTTGTTTTTTGTTGTTTTAAAGAATGTGTCTATCAGTTCCTTCCATGCTAATCCAAGACCTCAAACCTACTTTAAACTGTACCAGTGATTTAATGTTTTGTAGTTCCTTGGTTAGAAGATTGAAGGGTTTTGGACCAACACGTAAGGAGTGCCTCTGTGCGAACTTAGTTCTGCATCCTGGAACTGACAGTTCACTATCGGATCTATTACTAATACGATTTAAATTATTACTAAACAATTCCCTATTCAAGTAAACATATTTCAGGCACTGAAATAAATATAATTTTCTAAAACTAAGGAGTCCACTCAACGTATAATTTATTACTAGTAATAAATAACCACAAAGTTAGTGCTTCAAATATAAACTTTATATTATTGAAGAGTTTATTGGGACAACATATGTTTTAATACTTTGTTTTCTTTATAACGTATTAATATTGTAATAATGTGTATATTGTATTGAATAAATAAAGATTATGAAAAAAAACGGGTTTCTGCATATCCGGATAACGTATGACACTCATTGATCCAGGTAATTGGAGTTTTACTGTATATTCACGACGCATTCTCAAAATATCTTTCTGTTAACTTTGTATGACTTGTTTTACTTATGTTCTCTATTCCCTGTTTGAAATTTTTGGCACGGATTTCAACGATTTACTACTGCTGCTATTTAACGTTCGTCAGTTGATTTGTTTTCTAGTACCTATCTTTATTTAAAAAATATCCGGTCATGTTATGTTCCGTGTAGTACAGATCGATTGACAAGTGCTGGCGCTGCGCGTTCGCAAAACTCACACAAACGCATTTAAAATATACAGGATGATGATTTTCAAAGAGTTATTTTAAATTTTAACCAAATGTTCTATCTTTTTTAAAAATCTCTGTTGAATTAGAGGGTTGTTTATATGGAAAATAAACAATGGGTTAAGAAAATGTAATAAATATTTTTTTTTCCACGAGTACATTTCTTATTTAATATTTTGTGTTCATCATATTAAAATAAAAATTATTACGATGTAATTAAAATGGATACCACAAGTTATATTTTTATGGAATATTGTTTTAAGTGTATAAATAATGGGATTTATTGTTTATCAATAAATGTGCACACACATTTTTTCCAATATAACTTAAACCATGCATTTTATTTTTTGTGTTGATTTTAGAATATTTCACTGTCCCTAGACTGGTACCTAAAGCGTAAGACTGATCACCTTACCTTCATCAAACAAAAATGATCACGATACGCTGCGATTGGTGTACCAGTGAAATGCCCTATGCGTCATTAGGTGCGGAAAGGAAATTATGATGATGATAAATTATTATTATTATAAAGAACACAAAATATTTGATAAAAGATGTACTTGTTAAAAAATAATTGAATATATGACATTTCTTAACTGATTGTTTTTCTATTATATACACAATCTCCTAATCCAAAAGAGATTTTTTTTAAAACATAGAATATTTGACTAAAATTTATTAATAAGGTTTTATAAATCAACGTACATTTAATTTAACATGCGTTTGTGAAAGTTTTGCGAGCACGCCAGCACTAGATAATGGACATATACATGATTATATTAAATGAACATTTATATTTATAAACTAGTATTTTTAATCCATAGCTTAATTTATTTATTTATTTACTTGAACATTGAATACATATTACTATATTTTTACTATAAAGAATCGCAGCGAAATTCAGACGAACGTAGGAGCACATGTGTATATTTTATTACCATATCATTATAGTCCTTAAAATATAGCTTGATGAAAAAGACAGCTGCCAAACTAATGTGACTAATGGTGGGAAAGTACTGATCACTGATCATGCACCGGTCAAATCGATTTTTTCAGTTTTTTCATGTAAACATTAAACTCTGTTTCCGAAAATTGATATAAAAACGCAAAAACAAGCCTATTATAGTGTGTTTAAGACAATTATTCACCAAAAATAAGACATTTTATACTTTTTTTCATTAACAACATCAAATGAACGATTTTTTTATTTGATCGATTTACATTGATCAATTTGTCCCATCTGTAACATTTTTGCAAAATGATGTAACCTTGTAAGAAAGACATTAATAATTAGGTTTATTTTAGTTTTAAAGCTGATTTTATATAATTATATTGACTTATATGTCAAGCGTTGTATTAAAAAAATAAATTAACACGCCAAATACGAATGATTTTTTGTGTGTCGATATAAATCACTCCTTAGACGCAACTACAAAGTTATGTCGTCACTTTTGGTGACAACTATCACTCTAATCAAGCTATATTTTAAGGACTATAGCAACAAACAAAGCGATAGTTGTCTCTGTCACGCTTACAAGCGCATCTGAGCGCGAGAGAGACGGATATTATTTTCATAATGCGTATGCCGTGCGATGTCTAACCATGCACTACACAAGTGTGTATGCTATGTGTAAATGTATTGTTCGCGCCGGCTCTTCCTAATCCTAACAGACCGGTACCGAAGTAGGAACTATGTAGAACCCTGTACACGGCGCGATCGGGAGTATTCGGGACCAACCTTGCCCCGTTTTATACTTGACCGTGTATCTTGCGCATTAATAATTTATTTATATTCCCGTCGTGTTCGCGATCGGGGAGAGCGAATTTAACCGAACGAGAATGTTTACGATCGTTTTTGCGAAATATCGTACTTGGTTCTTACGTGCATTGTAGTGTTTTCATTGAAATATTATAATACACTAGCGGACCCGACAGACGTTGCCCTGCCCGAACGTCGGCTTGCCTGCTAGTAGCTTGGAAAAATACTTTTTATTGATAAGTAGGTACCTAGGTACTTGTTTATGATTGAATTCCAAAACTAAAAAATATTAATTTTCAAATATTAAATTTAAGTAGGTACCTAGGTACTTGTTTATGGTTGCATTTCAAAACGTAAAATAATTCATTTTTAAATATAGATTTTTTTTGGAAATGTCAAACTCGGCTCTTCTCACCAACGGAGTGCACTTTATACATGAATGCGATTTTCAAAAATGTATTAAATGTCAGTTAATATTAGTTTAGTATTACCAAAATCCAGTAAAAATAAATAAATTGGATGAAATTTAAGGAATGTAAGAAAAGAATCTGATTGGGATCTATAAAAAGCTAATGTTTTTTGTAAACATTTGAAAACAAACTTTTTTTAAACACAAAAAACAACATCATTTCATTTTTTTTGTAAATGCATTCTCGTCGAATCCAACCCTGGTAGGTTGATAAAAAAAAGATTTATGCTTCTATTTTTTTTTCGGATTTGATTGAAGATTTACGAATATTACGATATCTACGAACACACGCATCGCAAAGATCTACATTTCCCTAAAGACCGGACGTAAAACGGTTAAGTCGTTTAGGAGAAGTTCAGTGACATCACACGTACAGAAGAATTCTATATATAAAGATAAACGCAGACCAGAAACCAATCTATGTATAATTTCTAAATGTTCCTCTAAATCTTTTCAAAATTCATTTGTAAATTGAACTTGTAATATGTGTAATCATCAGTTAAATTGTATTGATATTAATAACGTATCTTTAACTTAATTAAAAAATGAAATTTACAAAGAAAATTCAAGTTATGATGTTGCGCCTTGAATCCGCAGCCTATATTATGCAGGTTTTGTGCAGCTCTGCATGTAGGCACATAATAAGTGTACACTGTGTGGTCAACTATAGTTGTAATATATACTCGTATTATAGCTTCTTCTACAGGTAAAATCACTAAAATGTTTTCCCCAACGCTGGCTGATGCAGCCGTCGTCATCACCAAAGTACTTTCGAAACGACCCAAATTTTTACCGGACACGGAGCTATGAGAAGTTACCTATATAGGTTTAAATTAAGGAATGATGACTATTGTCCATGCGATGATATTTCTTCACAGAGTATCGAACATCTGTTATTTCAGTGTCCATTTTTCAGTGTACAACGCCATAATCTTGAAGAATGCAGGAAAGATGGAATATCCTCAACAGATATTCACATTGTCGTTAAAAGTAGTCATTACGCGCCATTGTTCTTGGACTTGGCAACAATGGTGATTGGACTCATAAAGGTAATAAACCAAAATCAGTGATCGAACATCCCATTTACAAGATAAACGATAACGTTTTTTTCCGAGTACCTTAGCCTTGTACATGATACGTATTAAATATATATGTATATATATATATATATATATTATGATGTGCAACTGTGTGACCAATATTCAAAAGTAGATTTATTATTTATTACATTTTTAGTAATATTATAGGTTGTGTATGATTATTTATTTTATATTATGTATAATTTTTATGTGATAACATTTAAAATAACAATATTATGTAGAAGCCTCTAATTGGACTTTATGAAATGTATTTATAATATAATTGTATTTTATAAATATAAAAATGTCTGTTGGCTTTCCAATAAAATAAAATAAAAATAAAATAAATGTGCCCATGATTAAAATGTTAAAAAAGTTGTGGCACGAAAACGTACTCATAGTTACTAGGTACTGTTTAAATACCAGGTCTGCATTTAACGAGCATGCATATTAGAGCATAATTCGAACACGTTTTAAAACTACCGAAATGCAAAAAGTTTACACTCCGCGGAACTGATTCCGTTGAGTGCCTGGCTAATATTGACGAAAACAACGGCTCACTAAAACAATGCTAACCATTTATTACAAAACAAAGTGCAACTCACGCCCTTGGATGCTTATTAATTTTTTTTTTTTTTTTTTTTTTTTTTGTTTATTTTTCCATACTGTTACATATTATGCATGTATTAAATTACATATTTTACATATTAAACATATTAAATTACATATTAAATTACATATTAAACATTAGAAGAGAAAAAGAGAAAAAATACATATTCTAAAAATAAACATAGCCTTAAATTTGGAAAAAATGCCCACAAAGACTTAAACGTCTGAGCGTGGGCCATTCCTTTTTTATTGTTTTTGGTGAATTTTTTGGTATACAAACACAAATATGACAATGCCATTAAAAATCATACAGAAATAACAGGAAAATGACATAAACAATGTAATTAAGACATCAAAGTTTAGAATATGCTGTTGTACGACTCTTTCACAATAGGTGTATATCTGTATTTTCCATGCTGATCCAAGTCCTCAAAGCCGCTATAAACTTTGGAAGGGATTCTATATTTTGTATTTCCTTGGGTAGGAGATTAAAAGATCTTGGACCAACATGGAAAGAGTGTCTCTGTGCGAACCTAGTTCTGCATCCTGGAACCGACAGTACACTTTCTGATCTGCTACTAGTCCTATTTAAATTATTGCCAAACAATTCCCTATTTTTGTGTACATATTTTAAGCATTGTAATAAATATAACTTTTTAAATTAAGGAGTCCGCTCTCTATGTACAATTCGTTACTAGGAAATAGTCTATGCTTTTTGTACATTATCTTAACTATACTCTTCTGTGCGATTTCTACAGGGCGACTATGTGCGTCCAAAACTCCACCCCATCCAATTATGCCGTATGTAACAGAAGACTGAATTAGAGCGTAATACAGCATTAAGGTATAATGCACAGTATGAAATTTGACAGCCGGTTTAGGGCAAACAATCGACTTTTTCGAAAACTTCAAGCTCTGGTTGAGGGCCAAAAGAAGTATTGAATTTTTTAAAATTATATTTCTTACATTCCGAGTAATCCAAAAGGCAACTTCAGGGATTTACAGGGCTTATGACCTTTCATTGTCTGGTTCTAAATTTGATAATCTTAATAACTCCCTAGGGGGTGGATTCTAGTATTCTGTTTACAAAAACTTGGACAAACTCAAAATATTTAAATGTTTTACTTGAATTTTAAGTTAATTAAATACTGCATACTTTTATTTTTTGTGTTTACTTGTTTATTTGTGATAATTTCCTGTTTTTTTCATTTGTAATTGAAACGCGCCGATAAACTATTATTTATTATTAGTTTGGCTTTTGTCTGGTCTGGTTGGACGAGCATTTGAACGAACTCAAAATATTGAAATGTTTGACTAAAATTATATGCAATTTTGCATAGTTTTTTTTTGCTTTTACTTGTAGTGTTTTTTATGAGATTATTAGAAACGCGCCTATAAACTTTTATTTTTTATTATTTAGGCGCGATCTAGATATTGTTGACTTTAAAAAAAAATAAAAATAGTTAGGATACCTTTAAAAAAACGCGTTTACAAAACGGCGTTATACAGGTAAACGTTGTCTTACGCCAGAGTTCCGTTCCGAGAGACACCGGCGTAAAAAAAAATCGGTGTAAAATAAACTCAAATATAATAGAAGATATATAAGGTTAGGTTCCGTGTCAAAATTATAAGAACAATCTAACATGTTTATTAAAAACATATCCTATGTATGTATATTCAAAATAAATTATAAATGTATTAAATAAATACAATTTAAAATCGTTTAAAACATAAATAATAATCTCTTGAACTAAATAATGACTTTTTTATAATAAATACTAACTCACCAGTTCGTCGGTACTAAATTTAATTATTACACTTTTTTTAAAAAAGCATCTAATTTCATTTGCTTTGATTGTTGTTTCGTTTCTTGCAGAATCATAGCATAAACTACAAATATTTCAATATTCTTTTAATTTTTATAATAATAAAATTAAAATTAAAATAACACCTTTTTATTTTTCTTAAAAACGAAACGAAAACTAACTCGCAAATAATTACACACACACAATAGGCTGCTCGCGTATACGGTAATAGAATAAAACAACGTGTAAAAGTGTGTCTGCTATTAGAATCGCGGCGCCTACTGTCGTCTGGAGTCAGCCGAATCGGAAATCCCACGCCGACACGAACCGGCGTAATTATAAATCGGCGTAAATCGAACCGGCGCAAAACGACGTTTACCGGTATTTGCTATCCATTATAAAAATACGATAATTGGTATCTCATTAAATTTTGCATGTTCTATTATCTGCTGCAAATTCTATTGTAATTTCAAGATGCTAACGCTTATTATTCCCTCACTATCACTATACGAAGCCTTTGTTTTGGTTGCCTCGCGCCTTGCGCGTGCCAATGCCAGCAATGCCACATGCCTCGCTGTGAACCTTATTCTATGACATTCGACAATCTTATCTTCTATGACATTTGACACCTCTCCCAAAGTGGAACAGACGTACGACATTCTGCTGTTGCGATTCACCGAAATGACGAAGTACGCGCGAATTATTTCTAACGCGGCACAAAGGTCGCTTGACATATTTATTTATTCGTGTTACTATTGTGTTTTTCGTGTCCCGGCTGGGGTGTCCATTCGAGACTTGAGACATTCGAGATACTAGTATAAACATTTTGACACCAGTACGATTCTAAACGCTCTCTAGGGGGTAGAGAACGTAATCACGTTGCTAGCACGTAATCAGCATAATTATTTTAAAATATAACAATAACAATATCATGTTATATTCTTCAGACTTCGGAATACATGCATAAGGTATATTTTTGGTCTTAGGAAATATGACCACATTTCTGATTATCGTCGGCAACTGAAAAACTCAAAATTAGACAGCGGAGAGAATATCACTCTCTCTTACTTCTGTTCACTGTACTTATAGGCCTAACGCTCCTACACGTTTACTTACATTTTTACGTTTTGGGTATCCAAATTATGTTTCCAATAATCATGTGTTCATTGTACTATACGACATTTCTTAGGCATCCAGATGTTTACTAACTGAGATGGATATGTTCTCATCATCACTATGGCAGCATCATCTGCATGGCATGTGATGTTAACGACCTTTTCTCCCTTAGTAGATAGATTCACTACTTTTTTTATTCTTAAAAGCGTTTTTTTATTTATTTATTTATTATATATATACGGCCTAAGCCAATTACAACAGTTACATGAAGAAACATAAATGCAAGAAACAAAAAGAACATAAAACTATTTAGCAAAGACAAACAAGGGCAAAACAATAATAGTATACAATATATTAAAAAAAACGAGAGATCAAAAACTTTGAGCTAAACCATGCCAATCCAACTTCATCCCACACTGTTTAGTCGCGAAGAGATCTACGAAAAGCCGGAAGATCTATCCCAAAAAATTCCAAGTCGTGTGATGAATTGACTAATCTACACATTCTGGACATTGGGGCATAAAAACCAAAGTTGCTCTTAGAAGATTTTATAAATAGCAGATTTCGACTTCTGGTGACACGGTTGGGAACATGAAAAGAAATTGATTGCAACAGAGATGGGACATCACTTAAAGCATTAAGTATTTTGAATATGCATATAAGGTCCATCTCAGTTCTACGTCTCTCCAATGAAGACAGATTAAGAGATTGCTCTATTTCAAAATAAGAATAATTACCCCTTTGTAATCATAAAATTATATATATATATATATTTATTCTGCTTGTGTAAGAAAAGGTTTTAGGCGTATATATTGTTGTTGTATATTTAGTTATAAAGGTGATAAACTTGCTTTGTTGTTCTCAATATGTGTTATTTTCTAAATGTTAATATTATTTATGTCCCGAATTGAGTTGTTGTAATTCCTGGGAATGTAATTCAACGTATTATACTTGTAAAATACTTTGCGTTTTATGATTTATAAATAAAAAAATATAAATACTTCCGTGAAAAATTTCAACGCTTATCAGTTTATGGTTTACCTCTTCGTTCTAATTCTCAAAGCACCCTCTTAATATCCAATACCCATCCACAATTCCTCTTTCTCCACTAACTCATATAGTGTCCATGCGGCTCCACTGCGGAATCAACTCGCATCCACTATCAATCATGTTACTGCAGTATCTCCCTTTAAATTACGTCAGTAGCTCAATCACAAATAACTATCGACGTGCTAACAACCGACGTGATAACAATTACTCACCATGGTTGTTTATCGTATTCGCGATCACAATGCAACGTCCGCTAACACCTAATATTAAATGTCAAAATATTTACGTTTCGCGACGTATAATCCTACTGCGCAATCACATATTTGAATTTCACCGGTGTAAATATTGAAAATATGCCAAAACGGCTATTTTTATTTATTTATTTATTATGTCATTTATTGCATTTAGCCGGCGGTTGGCAAGCCAAATGTCAATAAAAGCAGTCGCCATAGTAATTGTAATTTAATTTTCCCTTTTTTGTATTAGATACTCCTTACTATTTTGCAAATGCAATATACTGTATTATTTTTTATAGTAAACGTCAATTTTTTACCAATGAACTGTATTTATTTACGAGGAAAACAAAAAACAAGCCGACACGAGCGTTGACTTAGAGATTACACACGCGTTGACTTATGACTGCGATAATTTAAGCATGTTCATTATTGTTCATCGAGATCGCTCAAATGCTTATCATGTTTTTAAGCACGACGATAGTTATTTGTGCTTGAGTTACTGAAGAATCATCTACTTTCTCGTCCTTAACCCCTTCCGTGCCCAAGGGGGGTATCTAGGGTCCCGCAGGTAGCATATTTGTTCAATACCTTTTTTGTTAATCATCATATTGATTTAAATTTTTGCTTAATCCTACCGCATAATGTTAAGAATGTATCAACAATATAAAGAAATATTTCGGCTGAATTCTTTCAATGATAATTCACATTTGTCTCCCTTTCACTGTTTTAGTAATCTTCGACACTTCGGTTGGTTTGCACGTGCGCCTCCACTCCCAACCCCCCACAGAACCACCCCGCTATCTGGTGGCATTACAAATCAGTGTTATTTAAAATGGTATAGCGAGAGGAGCGCGCTTCCATATAGAATGTTCTCGCAACAGTACTTTTTTTTAAATGTATGGATTTCGCAGAAAACTGGAATATTATGAACCAGTTTAATGAACACTACCTAATTAAGTAGTATTTATAGCATTTTAGCTGGGGTATTAGCGTTACTCCCCTCAGGCACTCACGGTTTTTTCACCTTCAGGCTCGGAAAGAATCTCTCCTCCTTTCCTCTTTATTCCTTTTTTCCATTGAGTGATATTATGAAAACTCCGAAACTTGAAACTTAAAACTCTCCGATTCCGCGTTTACATTTCTTAAGCTCGGGTTTCCTTGGACAGCGGTGCTCGTATTTTAACGGCCGTAGTGAACATTAATGCGGTTGACAGCCGTCGTAACGGTGACTAAAGAGTGGTTTCCTATAAAAATGGTGTTGATAACACCGTTAAAAAATAAAACCACTCTCTAGTCACCACTACGACGGCTGTCCACCGCATCACCGTTCACTACGGCCGTTAAGATACGGGCACCGCTGTCCTAGGAAACCCTAGCTTTAGCCAACACATTTACTTGTGATATTGACATTTTTAATACAACAATTATTCATTTTAAAACATTCTTAAATGCATTATTTAAAACTAATTATTATTATAGTTGTAATAAAACTTTCTTTTTCGTGCAATTATTTCTCTGTTTTTGATGTGTATTTATTATCTTATCTCTTTCTTAAATTAATTTATCAAATATTTTTGTGTACCATATATTATATTATTATCTTATATTTACTTACTGTAAACTAATTTTTATTTATGGTTTTTAACATTAATTTGTTAATACCATTTTTTTGTTTAAATTCTTTACAAGTTATTTACAATTTGCTTTTTAATTCTTTTTTCTAACATTTTTCTTATATCCTTTTTTTTTTCTTTTTTTTTAAATGCAAAGTTTCACTTTCTTTTTTGCATTGCAGCATCCTTTTTTGTTTCTACGTGTATAAAAAAAGTGTTGTTTATTTTGACTTGTTTGTATTTAATTAATTACTATGTTTTTACTTACCTGTATAATTTTTGTAAATGCCCCTTGGGCGGATTTTAAAATTAAATAAATAAAATAAAAATAAATGATTGATTTAAGGTAATTTATGATAATCCTTTCTCTTCCTTAATTCATCCTCCTTTCCTCTTACATCTTTATTCCCTTTTTCCATCGAGTAATAGTATTGATTTAAGGTATGTTATGTACAAATACAATTAATTATATTTTTGTATATCTAGCTTTTTTATTTTCTATTAAATATGTTTTGCAACTTGAATTATAAAAATAAAACTTTTATATTGTTGGTTGGTTGGAAGTAATTGTTATTTGGCAATAAGCCCGCCAATGTACAATTTACATTGTGTACAAAAATATAAATGGAAATGAATGTAGAATTTGACAATCTCACTGCTTCTCCTTACTAGTTGTTGATTTAAGAAGATTTTTCTGTTGTGTTATTTATATAATATGTTTCGACGGAATTCAATAGTTGATACACACTTGGAACACAAATTGACCATTATAACTTTAAATTATAAGTGTCCTTAATCGGCAGAAAAATGTTATGATATTGGTGTCATAGACATTTTCATACCGGATTTGAAAAGTAAAATTTGTATAACTTTGCTGAATTTTAATACAAAAAATATTTAATACTGCTACCCGAAGACTGGTGTCCGCAAATATAGCAATACACCCGTATTAGAGAGAGCACGAAGATTGAACACATTACAAGAAAGACAGAGACGCGTGGCGTAATCATCGGTGTGGTCATTATGTGAAGCAAAGTCTCGTCACTTTAAAATAATAAAATTCTTCAAATTAATCACTCTCTAGGGGTAGAGAAGCTCCAGAATACCACCCCTGGGTTTTTTTCGTACAGTTCAGTCACAGGGGTCAAGTAGGGTAAGTTGTATGTTAGTTTAATTATTTTATTTTGTTGTCTTTGAATCGTTGTTATGTAGCCCAATTTGCCTTTAACTGGAGCTTTGTACGTCATATTTTTTTTTATTTTTCGGTATGAGGTCTTTATCGTGTCGGGAAGTTTTTTTTTTGGTGTGAAAACGACGTTACACTCGTAATGACACTCAGAGATTGTCCAGTGCAAATTATAATATTATTCAATAATCGCAGTGGGCATGTAATTATCAAACACTTAGCCTTTAACCTCTATTTAATGAGATTATAAATATAATGTATAATGAGCTATCAAACCGAGAAGCTGCTAACTTAGAGATACTAAAAAACAAAGCAAATCGCGCAAAATAAAATCGTGAAATACAAAACTGAAACGTGAAATACCAAACATGTTTATATGGTAGAATTGGCTCTGCACTATATAGCTATTTTACTGGAATAAAATAAAATAAATAAAATAACTAAAATAACTGAAATAAATAAAATAAATAAAATAAATAAAATAAATAAAATAACTAAAATAAATAAAATAAATAAAATAAATAAAATAAATAAAATAAATAAAATAAATGAAATAAATAAAATAAATAAAATAAATAAAATAAATAAAATAAATAAAATAAATAAAATAAATAAAATAAATAAAATAAATAAAATAAATAAAATAAATAAATAAAATAAATAAATAAATTAAATAAAAATAAATAAATAAAAGAAATAAATAAAACTGCCTTGTTATAGGGTAGGTATATATTATTTTCTCGGCCTCGTGGTGTAATGGTGAGTGCGTTTGCCTTCCATGCAAGAGGTCTTGGGTTCGATTCCCGACATGTACATGCTTCCACTTTTCATTATGTTGTATTAATTTAATCATACAAATACATATGTATTGCAAAAAAATAATTATAACGTTTCCCAAACTCTATGAGGCCAAGAGCCCTGTATTTTTTGTACACCATTTTGAAAATGACTATTAATATGGTATTTGTAACAAAATAGATTAAAGTTTGCTGAGTGTAAAGTTTCCGCAAACCAAATTTAGTAAAATTTTCATTTACAATAAACGTTAAAATGGCATCTTTCAATAAAACAAGCTCCATCTATGAATAATTGGTCTCGAAAAAACGTCAATAGTCCCAGATACACTACTATAATTTAGCATATGCTATTTTTATTTTAAAATTTATTATTTTTCATTGGCAGTTCCTTTACAGGTTGAAATTATCTCATTGGGTCAGAAGTTACGATGTTTTGGCAATCGCACAACCACATATTGATTCCTAAACATTTCGTTCAATGTCCTGCCGTAGTTTATCCTTCAAAATTTCATAGTAATAATTCTCTAGAGAAGCCTTTGAGCTTCATTGCATAGAATAAAAGCGCCCCAAATTTTTGGTTTTTAGTTAAACAACAAATGTGTAATGGACGGTTTCGGTTAGCGCTCGCAATTCTCAACCCGGGAACCTATTGCTTGTTGTCTTGCTGTAATATGTAGCTGACTTCGTGGTCAATAATCATAGAATGGTTTTTCTACGTATGGGCGACTTGATTAGGTTATTACTCTAAGTTTAAGATATATGTATTAAAATCATCAATCAGAACATTTAATGCCACTTGTTCCAGTAACGATTATATATCAATTAAGCCATTTAGTAAAATAAACATAAATATGGAGTCGATGTTATTTCTACGTTTTTGTAGACTTGAGATTTAAAATGGCTTTAAAAGTTACCCATCACTGGCCTAGCAGACCGAAAGTCGCGTTGTTCGAGCCAGTGCAGTTCGAGGTAATAATATTTAGGGGCACGGGCACTGCCCTCGCTTATCAGCAGTGATTCGCTTACACTTTGACCGCTTCCATATTCACACTCCACGAAGCTATCTATCTATCCGCGAGCTGTCGTCCACACTCTACACCGGGTGCCGAGTGCTGGGTGCTGAGCCACGCACGAGTCATACAAAGCGGCCACACTTCTGGGACATAGTCAATAGTCACTGTCGGTTCCCCAGTTGCCGGTCAGCGGCGGTCCTTAGCGGGTCGCGTGTTCCTGCGACGAAGTTGCGAAACGATTACGAAAGCGAACCGCGAACCGCGAATTGTGAAACGTCGGCATTCGGTGACAGTGCGTTCTCATATTTCAAAAAAGTTGTTTCATTTAAGTAAAGCACAATAATCCGTGAATAATAAAACTGTTTAAAATAATAACAATAGGAATAATAATCATGATTTATTAACAAAAATAACAATTTCTTTATCTACTACATACACACATAGGTAAAAGATTTCTCTGGATCATGTCTAGTCTGCCTAACTAGGTACAGCCAGTTTTAAGGCAGACATTTTTATGCTAAATAAAGAATAACATTACTACCTACCAGTAAATTGAAATTTCTTTGCCCGAATTCAGAGTTTGTTGTGACCCCGCATGACCCAGCCTCTAGTATAATATCTTATTAAAGCTGTTTTTACAAAAAACTTGAAAAACCCTTTTTTAAAGGCTTTTACGTGGGGATTAGTGGTAACGATTTACGCGTAGATTAGTGGTAACGATTTGCTCATAATCGCGGATAGAAGGCCTCGTGGTGTTATGGTCAGCGCGTCTGCCTACCATGAAAGAGGTCTCGGGTTCGATTCCCGGCATGGTTGATATGAAAGCAATGTCTTTACTCAACCGTATCTCTTCGGATATTGACATCTTTCATATTAGTAAAACAAAGTTCAGAGAGGATAGCATTCTTTCTCTATAATTGCTGGGTATTTTTATTTTACCATTTTTGTGTATTTAAATTTTAGTATTATTTTTTTCGTTTTATGTATGCATCGAAATGTTTTGTAATGTACATAAACGTTTATAAAATAAATACATTGAAATTGAAATATTTATTTAAAAGGGTGTTTTCACACTAGAATATTTCATAGTCCCTGGACTGGTACCTGAAGCGTAAGAATGATCATCTTACCTTAATGTTACAACCCAAATTGTGTAAATAAAGCTATTTATTTAATATATATACAGAAGAAAAACAATTTAAATGTCGAACTCAACGTCAAATGTCACTTAGTACATAGTTTATCGAAATTCGTATTTTGAAAAAACGTTTGCTGAACTAACCCAACGTTCGGGCAGGACAACGTTTGTCGGGTCCGCTAGTTTATTATATAGTCTTTATTCAATAAAATACTCACGTTATTACCATATCAAAAGAAAAATAAAAAAAATATATAAAGTTTTAAAACATATTTGTCCCGATAAACTAATAAAAAATAGTTTGTGTTTATGAAGATTCAAATAAAAGAGTACAGACGTAATATTGTACACATAAAATAAGGAACATATATTTATTTTGTTTTTGATGCTCTGAAAATAAATAGTATTTATGATAATAAAAATACTTTATAGTTTTATTCCACTTTTATTTATAATTATTTTATAAATTTTTTACCAGTGACCGGGTTTCGTCGTGACCGACATCGTCAGAAATAGTATTTAGTCGAAAAATAACTCAACACAAACATATAAAATGGTTAAAAATATTAAAAAAATTATAATAAGATAGAAAATATACAATCAAATTAAAGAATAAACATGTTCATTTCGATTAACAAACTACAACAGGGATGGAGATTACCTTAAATAAGGGAATATGGAAGTCAAGGCATTTACAGGGCTTATGACCTGTCTTTGGCTGGTTTAAGTGGCCACTTTACACACTGTGTAACATTCACCATTTTGCCTATGTTTGAACATCCATATTTCTTAAATTCTTCCATTTGTTGATTTTGGTGAAGTTAAAGAGCTGAAACCTTTATTGTTGTGAAGAGATTCATCTGACTGAATTATTTAACATACTAGGCAACGCCTGAAAACAATTTTTCAATTATTAAACTTCTTCTTGGACCACGAACTTCTTGGACTACGAACATTTGGGCAAACTCAAATATTGTAATGTTCATTTCGGTTTTGAAACTTTAAAAAAATATAGTGTGTGCTCATGCAACCAAAACAAAAAAGAAAAAATCAAAATTTTAATTTATATCTACACAATTTTTAAATACTAAACGTACCTATTAAAATAACGATCTAAAATATGTAAATTAAATAAAAAAGAAAATTGTAATAGATTGAGTTTAAAAAAAAAATAAAGTTAAACATAATGTATTTTAATTTTCTAGTAGTTATTGTACAAAAGGGCCTCCGTGGTGTAGTGGTCAAGACGCTTGACTCACGCACGGAAGGTTCCGGGTTCGATTCCCGGCGAGAACACAAAAATTAAAATGTGATTTTTCTCAAGCCTGGGTGCTCTGTGATGTCATTCACCACTGTAATTAGGCCTCCTGGCCTGTTGTGGTGCAAAAAAAAAAATGTAAATTTAAACTGAAAACCATAAAAAATAAGACTGTTAAACTGATCACTTTATCTTTACATAACATATTATCGAACTACGCAGTATTTAGTTTAGCAATGCAGTGGCCTATGCACCACTCTGTGCAGACTGGGAAATGATGATGCTGATCAGAAATACCTAAGAAGACGATTGTTTTTATCCAATGTTTATTTATTTTCTTTTTATAACGGCGCAATTTTTAAAGAACTACGTTTTAAAATGAGGAAATCGTTTGATATTCTTACCCTTTTTATCAGACTTCTGCCGCTTTAAGATGGACTTAGTACTTATGACAGATTCTGGAACTGTACTAAAAAAAAATACATTTTTTAATTAAAATATTTTTTGCTCAATAAAATAAATGCTATATTCCGTTAATGATTAAAACGACATTAATTAATACACGAGTAATACTCAAATGCTGAAAATAATAATATTAAAACTAGATTTTCTATTTATCGTTGCTTACTAATAAAGATAATTTGAAATTATACTTTAAATTAGACTTTTGCACCAACTTTTAGGCGTTTTTTTTTTTTTTTTTACTTGTGTATCATTAGTAAAGGTTTTGAAGGAACAGTGACAAAAACTAAATAAATAATGCACATATTTTAGGATTATTTTAAAATTGTGGCGAAACTTTATTAATGTTAGTTTACAAAGTATGATTAGGTTCATATTTTATAACAAATGTTTTTATTTTTAACGTCAATTAATTGTTCAATAATTTCAATTGATTTCAGGGTACGTATTCTGATGCGAAGTTAAAATTTATCTTCAATTTTATCTACAAAGTAAAATTAAGTTTTCGGTTTGAAAAATACAATATGTTTACAATGTTTTTTCTAAACATGTTCAATTACCGGTTAACGACGAAGATACTTTGAATTTTCATACAAATATACACACTTTCGTACATAAATACCGATATTATAAAATTGACGATAAATTTTAACTTCCCATCAGACTACGTACCCTGGACTGGTACCTGAGCCCCGATTACAATGGAAATTTAACATTTGTATTCAATTTTATCTACAATGTAAAATTAAGTTTTCTGTATGAAAAGCAGGATATGCATGCGTTTTTTCTCCCAAACATGTTCAATTATAGGTTACCGGCGAAGATACTTCATTTGCAAATATACTAATTTTCATATTTGAAGCACTAACTTTGTGGTTATTCATTGTAATAAAATAAATAAAACAACTTTGTTTTTAACCACTAATTTTCTATAATTGTTTTTTTCCACCCACCGGTTTCAAAGCAAACAAGCGTCTTCGTCAAGTTTAAATTTATTTCAACAGAAAGGGAAAACATTTTTGAGAAGGGAATATGGAAGTCTAGGTATTTACAGGGCTTATGACCTGTCATCGGCTGGTTTAAGTGGCCACTTTACACATGTGTAACATTCACCATTCTGCCCATGTTTGAACATCCACATTTCCTCAACTCTTCCATCTGTTGACTTTTGTGAAGTAAAACCAGCCAATGACAGGTCATAAGCCCTGTAAATGCCTAGACTTCCATATTCCCTACTCAAAAATGTTTTCCCTCTCTGTTGAAATAAATTTAAATACGAACAACTCCCTAGGGAGAGAATCCAGCCAGTCTGCAAGCATTTGGACATAATCAAACATTGTTGAATTACTACCTGGTAAAAGAAGAAGTATAAAAATTGGAGAATTGTTTTCAGGCGTTGCCTAGTAGGTGATTTGGTTCAGCCGGATGAATCTCACCCGCGTGATAAAGGTTTCAGCTCTTTTACTTCAAAAGCAAATTTATAAAATTAGAATTTACATAACAACAAGTCTTGCAGCTACTGAGCGCATGGACGGTTGAAATTCTAGACCCCATTTTCTAAATTAAGATATTTGATAGTTGATAACATTTACATCATATGATAGCTAACATCACAAAAAGTCTTGCAGCTTCAAAATGCATCGGCAAATGGAATTTCAACAACATAAGAATGATTTTAAAAAGTTAATAATAAAAAATAATTTTAAGAAACGCAATAATAATACATTGAGCAAAGAACTAGTAAGTATGGCAATTAAGTGAACATGTAACAGCGCAAAAAGTAAAATATAAAAAAGTAAACAAAGATAGCATTTCTCAACTTATTATTAAGGTTAACAAGACAATAGACGATACTCAAACTCAAACTCGTCCCTATTTTATTTTGGTATGCAGTAAACAGGATCTATTGTCTTTTTCCTAGTAAATAACTGTAACTGTATTTGATGGACTTGATCGTGCCATGTCTTTCTCGGTCTTCTTCGTTTTCTGCATCCATCAACATTCGCATCGTAGATCCTTTTAGCCGTTCTTTCGCTGTCCATTCGCTCTACATGTCCAAACCAACGCAGCTCCCCTTCCTTGATTGTATCTTATAATTTTTTTAATGTCGCGTCTGTTGGCTCTCCAATAGAATAAATTAAAATATGTAAAAATACGCATTATATGTACGTATAAAAAAAACAGGGTTTTAAACAAACAAGAAATAAAATAAATGAAATAATTATTACAATATTTGAGTTGGTCCAAAGTAACTGTTCACCCTTTCAGACCTGAATAATTACCCCTGAATATAAAAAAAAATAATTTAATTCTGCTTGTTAAGTATTCTTTGACATTTTTTGGTATTTGTAATGATTTTTAAAATCGTTTTTACTTTAGAAATTAAATAAATAAACAAACTGCGTCAATTTTATTGATTCATTTTACTTTGATTGTTAATTGATTAACAGTCTGTAGATAATCAAGAACCGCGGCTACATTAATTTGCCTTTATTTGTCGCACTCGAGTGCATGGTTATACTCTTTGATTACAAATTCGTTATCGACATCCTAATATAATTATAAATTAATTTCTGTTCAACCATTTCTGCGCTTAAAACTTAAAAGCACGTTTACACGTAGATAATACAATATTGTAATGTCCCAGGACTCGAACATTGTCCACGTGTAAACAGCGATTTGTAGGACGGAAAATTGTTCCGAGACATTGTTACGGTGAAAGACGGGCAGGCTGTCTCCGCGGAATGATGATTACCCCCACCACGGTGCGTGGTCGCGTTGCCGTCGTGTAAACACGTACCGACGGGACCTTTCGACAATAGCGATTTGCTCAACGTGTATCTGTCGCTTCCGCGCATTTTTCCTTCCGATAATGGCGGCAGAAAGAAATGATTTTTATTCAGTTCGTCCTAGCAATTGTAGTATATTTTGGTACAAAATAAATAATTGTTTTCGTGGACTCGCTCGTAATAAACGCCGTCGTGTATTCATTTTCGCAGCGCTCACGCGTGAACTGCGGCCGAATTTTCGTACTGTCCCAACGTTCTATCCTGCGCGGCCGATAATGTTCAAGTAGCTGGGACAAGACAATATTGGTTTGTTTGCGGGTAGTCAAAGATTGCTTAGTAAGCTAGACGTATCTTCACTTAATGCTCTTAATGGCAATGGTACCAATATTCAATACAGGAAATCCGTAAACAATCTAGAAGTACCAATGGATGAACATCTCTACTAGCGAGCTCATACTAATGAATTAAGCCGCAAAATATTTTTCAGTCTACACTCACTTAGAAGGTTGCAAAAATTCTTACCCATTAATACTAAATGCACCCTTGTACAAGCATTACTACTACCCATTCTAGATTACGCGGATGTTTCCATGACTGATTTAAGCTGTGAGCAACTAGATAAACTTGAACGACTTCAGAATGCATGCATAAGGTACATTTTTGGTCTTAGGAAATATGACCACATTTCTGATTATCGAAGGCAACTGAAATGGCTCAAAATTAGACTGCGGAGAGACTATCACTCCCTCTCACTTCTGTTCAATGTACTTCATAGTCCTAACGCTCCCATATACCTGCGTAAAAAATTTCAACGCTAATCAGTTCATGGTTTACCTCTTCGTTCTAATTCTCAAGGCACTATCTTAATACCCATCCACAATTCCTTTTTCTTCTCTAACTCATATAGTGTCCATGCGGCTCGACTGTGGAATCATCTCCCATCCACCATCAAAGATGTTACTACATTATCTCTGTTTAAATCACGTCTAAAAAAACATCTCCTTTCTCTTCTTTAATCTCTCCTCCTTTCCTTTTTCCTCTTTTTCCCTTTTCCCATTGAGTAATAGTTTTGATTTAAGGTAATTTATAAACAAATACGTTTATTTCTATTTTTATATATAGCCTTTCAATCTTTATTTTCTATTAAATATGTTCTGTAGATTGAATTATAAAAATAAAACTTTTATTTCATTGGTTGGTTGGAAGATATTGTTATTTGGCAATAAGCCCGCCAATGTATAATTAACATTATGTACAAAAAGTTAAATTAATAAAAAATAAATATTATATTATCTAACCCCATTATCGTGTACATTCTGATTCACTCGAGTGCGTCCAGAAGAAATTTCTAAAATATATTAATTTTAAACTTCATATTCCAGCTGCTTTATTTAATTATAATCAATTGTTGTCTTCAGCAAATCTATTAAGACTTTCTGATAGAAGAATCCTAACTGACCTAATATTACTTTTTAAAGTGATCAATTCATCAATTGACTGTCCAGTTTTGCTGGAGTTGGTGTGTTTCCGTGTACCTGGTCGACATACCCGCCACAGATCTCCGTTTTGTTCTGCAAGTTCTAGGACCAACTATCACATGCACTCGCCTATCCCTAGGCTCCATAGATATGGCAATCAGTATGAGGACAAGGCTGATATATTTGGTTCTGGACTTGATAGTTATAAAACGAGTCTGATTTCTTTTTTTCTCTCGCAATATTATTCTTAAACTTTTCTTTATATTTAAAAATGTTTTTCCTTTTTTTGTTTTTTCATATTTATGTATTCATTTCGTTAATATTTTTGGTTGCTTATGTGTATTAACCTACTTGTTACTATTGTTAAAGTTATGCAATTTTATAATTTTTTGTTATGTTTTTATATATGTATTTTTTTCCTTCATATTTATGTTCAATATAAGTTAAAGGCAATTTATGCCGTTTATGTAAAATAAATAAATACTGTCTACATGTAAACGATACTTAAATACAAACTCGGGTCTGTGTAATTTTTAATTTGCCGTGTACAGGTTGTATGAAATCAAGGCCTTTTAAAACGCTGTACTTCGTAAACCGGACACTTAAGCCCCAGCCCCGTATGATATACTGCAATTTTTCGTGACCCGTTCATTGCGATGACGTTGCGTCAAAGCGTAAAATGCAAACTGTGAACAAAATTAATCACTTTTGATGTAACACGCGTAGAAGTTTCTGATTTATCCATAGGGCTTTTCTGATTCAAAAGATTTATTTATGTCAATACTTCGTGATGTTCACTACTCTGCTTGTGATTTAAAATTGATACATGATGCCTATCATAGTGCAATCATGAAAATCGTCATTCCTTAAAACCAGTACTATTTTAGCTGTCTCCACGCAGTTGATGAAATACTAACTAACTAACTAACTAACCATCACGTCATTTCACCGGAGGGGTAGGCAGAGAGGATAGAACGCCACACCACTCTGTCCTGGCACACTTCCTTTGCTTCCTTCACATTCATACATCTTCTCATGCACGCACGTCGATTATTCCGACTTTTCACATGACCACTTTCAAGAATTTGTTGTACTTGATCATGCCATGTCTTTTTCGGCCTTCCTCGACTTCTACAACCAGACACATTCGCATCATAAATCTTTTTAGCCGTTCTTTCATCATTCATTCGCTCCACATGACCGAACCATCGCAAAGGCGGCCTCCGTGGTGTAGTGGTCAAGACGCTTGACTCACGCACGGAAGGTTCCGGGTTCGATTCCCGGTGAGAACACAAAAATTAAAATGTGATTTTTCTCAAGCCTGGGTGCTCTGTGATATAATTCACCACTGTAATTAGGCCTCCTGGCCTGTTGTGGTGCAAAAAAAAAATTGTAAAAAAAAAAAAAAAAAGACCTTTCTTAATTTTGTCGATAATGCTTAACTCAGCCTTGCATTCTGCTCTAATTTCGACATTAGGGCACCTATCATACATTGTTTTTCCGCACATTCGCCTGAGGGATCGCATTTCAACAGCATTCAGTCTACTTTCGTCCCTTTTTTTCCAACTCCATGCTTCGCTTCCATACATTAGGGTTGGTACCAGAACTCCATTATGAACTGCTAATTTAGCCTCTTGCGATAGACACTTATTTGCTACGACAGACTTTAAGGCACCATTAACTCTGTTACCGGCACTAACCCTCCTTTCAATATCCTTGTCCATATTTCCATCTCTAGTAAACATACTACCCAGATATACAAATTCTTCGACCTGTTTCAAACTATCTCCATTTACTACAATCTTACATTCAGTCATAGTTACATTTCTTTCAAAGACCATGACATTCGACTTTTGCACATTCATTAGCAAATCACTCTCCTTGCACACTTCGTAAACCCTTGGTTGATGAAATACGCTAGGACAAATGTGTTTAAAAGGTGTAGCCTATACATAGCGAATAATAGATCACATTTTGAGCATTTAATTTAAAAAAAAAAAACAACATGTCTTTGTATTAATTTATACATATATTGTTACAAAAATGGCACAAAAAACACTCTGGCAAATTCTGCTTGTACTAGGAGTAGGCTCAGTATATGAAGGGTCGGCAAGCCAGAAATATTAGTATGCCTAATGTTGCAATCGGTTCCTATTTGGGCAAATGCCTGTTCTAAGAAACCGATTTTTTGCGGCAAATACGGTTTTCGAATATGTTTTCCATAAATAAAAATAATATTGAAGAAATATAAAAACATTTTTAGCCCAAAAGAGAAGAAAAAAAAAGTACAGTTTACATTAAATGTAAAAATAAAATTAAACATATAAATATATGCACATACACGCATACATACTACATACATACATACCTACATAATATATATGGACACGCAAAATAAATTGGCAATATTTGTGTACATACTGTTTGTTTACATAATAAAATAAATAAATAAATAAATAAATTAGATGCGATGTGTAGTAGCTACACATCACCGGGAAGAAAGAGTTAAATCACGATATGACCCAGTGATTTACTAATCTGATTAAATTTCTATAATAATATGTAATAACCAATTAATCGATCCACAAAATCTTTATTAGATTAATAATTTTTGTTGTGTTTATCTAATAAAGTTATCGGGACTCGATAAAAAATAATGACGTGGAAAATAATCGCGAAGGATTTATTTTGGACATCTCCCGTCGGCGGCAGTTAGTGAGAGTGTTGAACAGTGCTAGGAGGCCGGTGCCAGTTACTTGCCCGTTTAGTGATTTAGTGATATCGATTAGTTACTAACATGGCCGGGATACTGGAGGTTATTATAATCCTCGGCTTCGTCTATTGGCTCTACAACAACAGGTTTGATTTTTTAAATATATCTATTTCGGTACCTAGTCAGATGGCTCAAGTAACCATCTGTTATTTTCAAAAATCTTCAGGAGAGCCGAAATACTACTCAATTTCAAGACTTTAATCCACTAACCAAAATACCAGTAGTGTTAATTCTCAATAATAAATTACCATTCTAAATAATGCTGTGTTTTTTATTTTTTTTTATTTACTGAAATATATATTAAAACTTTTGAAAACTACGAAACAGAAAAATACAGATGGTCCCTTCTGCCATCTGACTACAGATTTAATAAAAGAAATTACTAGAAAAATTTAAAAAATAATTTATGAAATTGACATAATAAAGTATTCATTTATTATTTAATTTTTTTATAATTTTTTTTTTATATTTATTTCTTAAGTTAGCTTATATTAAAACTAAAATAAACTATTATGTACATTTACATCATCTATATATATTTACATTTCCTTACAGTAACTTATACATTTATTTTTAAATTCTTTCAGACACTTTTCATTCTTCATACATTCAGGCATCTCATCATACATTTTTAAACCCTTATACATCAAACAATTTTGCGACTCAGCTCTTTTCAATAATGGTAGTCTTATTTTATCCTTTTGTCTAGTAGCATATTCATGACAATTTTTGTTTAAGACAACTTTATCCTTAAAATATTTTGGTAATTTTTTCGTGAAAAAATTTATGTATAAATATCAACATATTAAATTTAAGTCTCCTTCTTACAGATAACCATTTTAGTTCATCTCTCATTTTTTTTACATTGCTATATTTATTTTTCTTAAGAACTATTCTCATCGCTTTATTTTGTAAAATTTCTAGTTTATTTAAATTTCCTTCGTTTGCTAAAAATAATATTGTTGAGCAGTAATCTATATGTGGAAGAATGATTGTTTTGTAAATTAGTTCTGCAGTATCTTTATTTAATTTATTTCTCAATCTACTAGGGAAAATTTTTTTTTTTGATATTTTTTTATTAACGTGTTCAAAATTTGCATTTAATGTCAATTTTGAAGAATAAATTATTGCCCGAATACGTGCTTTGTGATGTTCAGCGTAATAATGAAATTCATCGCTATCCTACGAGGGCGGGTAAAGGTTTCAGACTCCCCAAAACAAGAATCCAGGCAACTCAAAACAATCTGTGTCATAAAGGACTTAAGATGTTTAATAAGTTGCCAAAAGATATTTGGGATGCTGTGTCTACCGCATCGTTTTGTGGGATGGCGATGATTTTTGTTAAAAACAAACATCCATATAGGTTGATAGTGTCTTTGGAAAGCGTCTGAATTTTATAACAATGTTTGGTTTTTGAAATTTTCTTGTATATATATTTTTTATTAGTTAAGGTATAACTAGGTGTTCAAATTTTATCTGTACAACTATCTTAATAAATAAATAATATTACATTTAACGTTGCTGCCATTATTAAGGAGCAAGATTCTCTTCTTAGAAAAGAAATGCGTTTGTAGTGTCTAGAGTCGATTATTGTAATGGTATCTATGCAGGTCTACCAATGAACAAAATGACTCGCCTACAATCTGTATTGAATGCCGCAGCGAGACTTATTTTCGGAATCTCTAAGTTCAGTCATATCACTCCACTACTTCGGGAACTACACTGGCTACGTTTTCCACAGAGGGTCGAATACAAACTCTGTTGGCTTATGTATAAGTCACTGCACAACTCGGCTCCGGAATATCTAAGGGAACTATGCATTCCAGATGAACTAGCTGACAGGCGTCTCACGCTTAGATCAGCTACGTCTACGGCGAGAGGAAAAGTTATTATACCTCTACGCAAACAGCGCACTAAATTTGGTGAGCGCGCATTTGCGGTCGCAGGCCCTATGGCATGGAATGCTCTCCCAGCAGAGGTGCGAGGCTGTGAAAGTGAAGTGATGTTTCGGAAAAAACTTAAAACCCACTTGTTCTCTAAATCATTTGAATAAATCCGTAGCACGTGACAACAAAATAAATTATTTTAATCAAATTACAAATTTAAAGCTTCAATTAAATTAACTTAACAGTAGAATCACCATGTAAAGCGCCCTTGAGGTATTTTATTACGAAAATGGCGCTATATAAGTGATCCACAATAAATAAATAAATAAGAAGTTCGTTTTACAAATTTCAATTCGAATAATTTTAAAGTAAGTATTTTAAGTAATTAAAGGTATATTTTATTACAATAATCGATGAATACAGAATAGAAATTAGAATGTATTTGATTTTGTAAACATTTTTTTTATAGTAAAAAGTAAATTGCGTCCTTATAATTTATTTATACTTTTACATTGTTTGTATTCTTTTTTTATACAGAATAATGTTACCTCACTGGGGTGTCCCGTGCCGAGGCATTTTACAAAATATGAAACATGCCTAAGATTAGCTAATTAACAAAGTTAACATAATAATAACAATAAAAAAAACGTAATTAATCCAAATAACCTAATTATCATTAACATAATAAACAATAAAATTCTAAAATTATAAAAAAAAAACAATTTATATAGACCAATAGAACAAATTTCGTAAACAGTACACATATTTTACCTATTTGGCTTGATCCACTTATCGATACGTGCGCATCCCACCTCCAATTAACCCAAACATTTCGATTTTGCGGCCATTGTCGACAAGTTGTAAATAACTCCATGTTGGAAAACAGGAATCAAGTTAGGGTAGAACTTGACTCGAAACCAGGACCTCTGATTCGTGAGTCCGCGACACTAGCCACGTGACGACAACCCGATTTGAATTTTGTTATTTTTCTTTAGTTTGGCT
The DNA here is from genome assembly GCF_059751315.1 of Micrasema longulum. Classification (NCBI taxonomy): domain Eukaryota; kingdom Metazoa; phylum Arthropoda; class Insecta; order Trichoptera; family Brachycentridae; genus Micrasema; species Micrasema longulum. The sequence goes on from NW_028279243.1 coordinate 92,682, forward strand.
TTGACTTTTCTATTTATTTACATGTTAAATCTGTTTTTATAAAGAATTTTAAGTATTTATTTTATTATCCGTTTGATAAATCAAAATTATAGTTCCTGAGTATTTCCGTTTTTTTTCCGAACGAGAGGGAGTTAGTTTTTTATGCATTTTTATTATCTAAAACACATTCCTTAAAATTAGATATTATATTATAAAAGATAATATATATACATACACTCATACACACTGTATGCAGTTTAGGAAAGAGTGTTTTTATAATTTTGATTTAAACGTTTTAATATTTCCTATTGAATTTAAGATTTCTGGAAGATTATTATCAAAGTTTTTTTCCCTAATATATGAAAAATGATATAAAGCTGCCGTTGTATTGCATCTATGTTAAATTGTTTTTTTGGAAATTTATGGTTTCGAGAATTTTGTAAATTAGTGGGTTTTATTTCATTTGATGTTTGTTTAATATAAGATTTTTAAATATTTTAATATTAAATTTGAGACTGAAAACCAAAAATATGTTAACAATGTTTAGATTTGTCCAAACTTGTGTAGACAAGGACTGGATTCAACCCCCTCGGGAGCTGTCAATATTAACATATTACGACAGAGATGATGAACGTTTTATACAACGTACACTGTAAAGTGGCCAATTAAACCAGTCAATGACAGGTCATAAGCCCTGTATATGCCCAGACTTCTAAATGCCCTTATGTTAAATGTTCTTCATCTCCGTTGTAAAATATTAAAAATATACTAATCAATTATTACTCTTGACACCTCTAGTCTTTGTAATGTCTACCTACAGTTTGGTTAAACATAAATACCTACTCGATAATTTAATCGATCTTTGCTGAAATATATCACAATATTTATATTGTTTTTTTTATCTTATCTGGTTTACTTTTTCTTATTTGTTGTTGCTTAGTGCCCATTATTTTATAATTATCTTTTATATTATTATTATCTTTCATCTGTTGATGTTTGTGAAGTTAAAGAGCTGAAACCTTTATTTATGCGGGTAAGATTCATCTTATTGAATTATTTCACCTACATACTAGGCAGCGCCTGAAAATGTTATTTTTTCAATTTCCATACTTCTTCGTGGACCAGGTGGATTTATCAACAATGTTTTGATAAATTGAAGGAATATAGATGTTCAAATATGGGCAGAATGGTGAATGTTACACAGTGTGTAAAGTGGCCACTTAAACCAACCATTGACAGGTCGTAAGCCCTGTAGATGCCTAGACTTCAATATTACCTTCTCTCAAATGTTCTTCATCTCTGTTGTAATATGTTAATATAAACAGTTTCCCAGGGAGTTGAATTCAGTCCTTGTCTACAAAAATTTGGACAAACTCAAAACATGGTACGGGAAAGTAACGCCATCCCACGGGCAACTTTTTAACGTGATTTTTGAGAATTTGCGAATCCGCTTTAAACAATGTCAACAAGCTGGTGGAACTCACTCGGATAATATAATTTTTAAAACTTAGATATTATTAAAATTTCCATTTATTTTAGTTTCTGAAAACATAAATAAAACATTTGAAAGTTCTACAATTATAACATTTTTGGTAATTGAAATTAGGTATACAGTAAAGGCCCATCCTATATTAATTTTAAGCGAGCGGCTTAAAGCTGATATGCTAATCTATTTTAACGAAAGTTAGTTTTTGGCGCACTTAAATTTTTCTGAAACAAATCTAGTCCATTTTTGAACCCATTGAGACTACACATTGAGATCAGCTCTTGTGGCAGCTTATTCCAACCATCAACAACCCTATTGATCCGGAAACGCGTCCGTGGATTTAGATTGAATCTGGTTTTCTCCAGCCCGAGACTGGCCTCGAAGACGAGCGTCTTGTTCAAGTTTGAACATGGGATCCAAATTTAGGCAGCTTTAGTGACTGTTGAGTATCATCGGGTATTGTAATAAGTATTGATTGCATTTTACCTTGATATTAAATATATTTGTATGAATCTTATGCAGTTTATGCAATTTGCTTAATGCAAAATGTAATAATATGTAGATAAATGCAATCTCAATTTGCCCTTTTGGCCATACTCATATGTTATCTGTCATGCGCTCGTTTGATGATTTGATCGATTATTATTTATTTTAATTACTTTAATTTTATTTACCCTAATTATGTAATCTTTAAATTTGAACTAAATTACATTAAGTTTGTCTCAGCGACCTTTATATTATTAATGATTTAAAACATAATTTGTGTACCTTGTACTTACCTATCAACAATAATATTATAATGAATATTTCTGATTTTGTAAATCAATTAAAACATTTTCCCGATAATATAATAGCATTGATGCTTATTTATTGTACATTAACGTATATAATGTATAAAGCCAACTCGTTATTTTTTTAATTTTATTTTTTTTAAATAAATAAATAAATAAATAAATATAAAGCCAACTCGTTATTTTTATTTTTTTATTTTTGTTATATTTTATTTTTGCACCACAACAGGCCAGGAGGCCCAATTACAGTGGTGAATTACATCACATAACACCCAGGCTTGAGAAAAATCACATTTTATTTTTTGTGTTCTCACCGGGAATCGAACCCGGAACCTTCCGTGCGTGAGTCAAGCGTCTTGACCACTACACCACGGAGGCCGCCAATATTGTGTATACAGGGCTTTTGCCTTCAAAAATCATTATTCCGGAAGATGCCTACTTAGGCGAAAGCGTTTAAAGTTCTCGTACATACGAATGTAGTACTAAACCTAGGAATTTGGTTTTTACTTTAAAACATTCTCAAAACTCTAATATTGTTTAAAATTGTACCCTCGTACAACTATGTTAAAGATTAAGGACTTTTTTTTAAAAACACATTTCTGTTTATTTTGATCCTTCGAAATTCGAAGAGGAATCCTACAACAAAAAACAACGCGAGGAAATTCAGTGCAACGAAAATTTGATATAAACGATGTTTTCTTACGCGCGGTTCTTAATAGAAAATTATAAAATAATTAATTTAAAATAATCTACTTTGAACGTCACTACTACAATAACAACAACAACGACATCGCTAGTTCTCCAACATCAACCAATGACAGTGTGTTGTGATACATTTCCGGTTAAGCTAGGGTTTCCTAGGACAACGGTGCCCGTATCTTAACGGCCGTGGTGAACGGTGATGCGGTGGACAGCCGTCGTAACGGTGACTAAAGAGTGGTTTCCTAGGAAAACGGTGTTGATAACACCGTTAAAAATAAAACCACTTTCTAATCACCTCTACGACGGCTGTCCACCGCATCACCGTTCACTACGGCCGTTAAGGTACAGGCAACGCTGTCCTAGGAAACCCTAGCTTTAGCGGGACGCCAACCCACCAATCAGGACAACTCAGCGTGGAGAGCGGAGTAAACTCAAAATTACAAAACTTCAAACAATTACAGCGCTCATAATACGATATATAAAAATAAAAATATTTGGCTTAGCTTGAAAGTTTTTTTTAATTTGTTTTTTTTTAAACCACTGAACCCTTCCTTATTAGTGTAGTAATTGGAGTAATTAACTGTTGATTTTTTTTTTCTTAAATTATTTTATTACACCTATATTAATTTTTAAGTCACATAATTTTATGTATCTTTTAAAATATATAACATTGTACAATTAGCTTCTATTCCCCATTTGAAAACTACCTATACATTTGTATTATTTCGATCAAAGTTAAAATATTACACATTGTAAAAACAGTGAAATAAATAAATACATATCATCCAAGTGAAATTATGACTTAATATTGCCTTAAATAAATAGAATGGTGTTTAAAATTGAATCGCTGAACTTCTCCTAAACGGCTTAACCGATTAACGTGCGGTTTTCAGCGAAATGTAGATCTTTGCGCTGGGCGTATTCGTAGATACTCGTATAAATTTTCAATCGAATCTTTAAAAAAGGTTTTTTATATGAAAGCATAAATATTTTTTTTCATCGACTGCCGACATCGAAATTAAATACGTTGTTGAAAATCGCATTCACGTATAAAGTGCACCCCTGTTGGTGAGGAGAGCCGAGTTTGACATTTGCAAAAAGAATTCTATATTTGAAAATGAATTATTTTACGTTTTGGAATTCCACCATAAACAAGTACCTAGGTAAAAACTTAAATTCAATATTTGAAAGTTAATATCTTTAAGTTTTGGAATTCAATCATAAACAAGTACCTAGGTACCTACTTATCAATAAAAAGTATTTTTCCAAGCTAATAGCAGGCAAGCAAACGTTTGGGCAAGACAACGTCTGTCGGATCCGCTAGTTAACATTTAAAAAATCAGCAAATGTCTTTTTACCGCAGTTTTTCTAAACAAATAAACTATTCATATAAAATTAAAGGGTCGATTATAAACTCTTCTTCAGAAATCCATGACCTTGGTGTTGTACTTGATAGTAAACTTAGGTATAACAAACATATTAACTCGGTTATAAGCTTAGAATATACCCTGCCTGCGTAATCTATAAGTGCGAAAGCTCTACAAATTATGATATGAATCATATTTAAGATAGTGTAGGAAAAGCTTACAAGATATTAGGGCTTGCCATACGATCAACCAAAACTTTTTTTTTGCATGTACGTATGTCCTAGAGTTTGGTTCTCTGATTTGGAATTCTCAATATAATATTTATAAAAATCGTATTGAACATTAAAAAAAATGTTTTCTCAATCTGTTGAAATAAATTTAAGTTATAAATATTAAAAAAAAAAAACGATTTTCTCAAAAACTATTATTAAAAAAAAAAAAGTTCAATACTCTGATAGTAAATTTTAAAACCAACTCTGGCCGTTTTTTTTTTTACTTGTATTTTTCGGTAAAAAAATATTTTTAAATATCGGTAATTTAAAAAATTATTACATGATAAAACCTCACTCTTCAAATAATGTACCTATTGCATATCCAACGCCATTTGTGCACTCATTTCACTTTCGTCAATGCATTAGTTTTCCTTTTACCAGTAGTATCGCAAAAGGCGAGCTGCGGTCACAGCCGCGCTGTCGAATTGTAATTAGATATTCCAATTGCCAATCACGAGACGGATCGGACCTAGAATTCTGATACATTCGTTCGGTGCCTCGTTACTCTTTGATAGCGATACGGTATGCGTAATCGATTGATTTAAATTTAATTACTCGTTAAATTAAATTTACAAAAAATAACAAAAATTAACAAAATAAACTTTGACAGTTTATCAAAATAAAATGACCTATTTCTCCTGTATTATCTTTATATACAGGGTGTTCTTTAAACCCTGTCACATCCGAAACCACGATGCTCAGTATGAGCAAGAAGACATATTGGCACATTAAAATAAATTTTTGGAACGATTAAAATTTACAAAAATAAAATATTTAAATAAACAAATGGTTGCTTACTTGCAAGGGAGAAGCGAGAAGAGGGGAGGAGGGAGTCTGATACACCGTCAACCACATGGCCGCGCCCCCTTGCTTCTCCCCTGCAGAAATAAGCAACCATTTGTTTTTTTTAATATTTTATTTAAAAAAAAAATCTGCGTTCTGCTTTTTTAAATATGTCTTCTTGCTCATATTGACCATCGTGGTTTCGGATGTGACAGGGTTTAAAGAACACCCTGTATATAATTCTTCTGTACGTGTGATGTCACCGAACTCCTTCTCAACAGCTTCGCCGATTTACGTGCGATTTTCAAAGAAATGTAGATGTTTGCGCTGCGCGTGTTCTTAAATATTATAATTTTCAATCGAATTCGTTAAAAAAAATTCAGAAGCATGAATCTTTTTTTCGTCGACTTACCTTACTTATTCATTTTGCATTCGACGAGAATACACCTACGAAAAAAAATAAGGATGTTGTTTTTCTGTGTTTAAAAAAAAACGTTGGTTTTTGAATGTTTACAAACTTTCTTTTCTTAAATTCCTTTTAATTTCTTCCCATTTATTTATTTTTACTGGATTTTTGGTCGTAATTAAATAATATTCACTGACATTCAATACACTAAAAAAATCGTATTCCTACATAATTGCACCCCTGCTGACGAGAAGAGCGGAGTTCGACATTTGCAAAAAAAAATCATATTTGAAAAATACTTTTTTTATGTTTTGGAATTCAATCATAAACAAGTACCTAGGTACCTACTTATCAATGAAAAGTCTTTTATCAAGGTAATAGTAGGCACGCCAACGTTCGGGCAGGACAACGTCTGTCGGGTCCGCTAGTGTAATATAAATTTACGGCCTTAACTAAATAAAGTTATATAATCTAAGATCTAACTTAATTATGAATAAATAAATTGAGTGACCGTTCTAATGTTTTTGCTTCCTCTTTCACAGTAGAATAATCTACCCACTAATGTCCGAGCCGCTCTTTTTATTCAAATTTAAATCACGATTGAAGTATCACCATCGTTTTTCCTTTCTCGTCCTTCTTTCCTTCCCACTTTTACCGCTTCTCTCCTCGTCGTATTGTAGAATGTACACTGATTTTTTCTTTCTATTGTAATTTATTTACTAACTACGCTGTCCGCCTTAGGTCAGCGAGCACCTCAAGGAGTAGTAAGTGTCCGCTTTATCACTTCATATTGTGTTGCGTTAATATCCCCGTCCCGTAACCGGGCTCAGGACACCGCTACTTGAAGCACAATGCAGTAGACTGATGGCGTTACAAAAGTATTATTGGAGATGTGTAGCTTGGTTTAGCATTATTGGATCTAATTGGTGAATTGGCTCGGTGCGAAATTCGTGAATGGGACACGGCAAGTGAGAGCCCAGTCGACAGTCAACACCGAGGCCCGTGTTAGACGAGTGTACAGCCTCGTTTACACGTGGACAATACAATAGACATAACAATAACAATTTATTTATTTATGTATTTTACAGTTATGAAATGTACAGAGTTTCTTTGTCTCAGGTTCCGACTAGCTAAGAAATTCCTGTGTTCAGGAAGGATCTTCTTTTTTACATGTGTTTTTTTTTATTTCATTAAATGATGCTTAATAAATTCAAAGAATAATAATAACATAAAAAAATTTGATATAAACATAAATTAGAAGACATGCAGGTAATAATAATAAAAAAATAATCATAAATATACTACTACTACTACCATCACGCCATTTCTCTGTAGGGGTAGGCAGAGAGAATGGACCGCCACACACGTCTATCCTGTGGCATACAATCCTAGCCTCTTTCACATACCGAAAATATTCCCTTAATAGTTAAGAAATGAGACATAAATATTATAAATTAGAAAACGTACCGACAATAATAAAAATTGAAGCATAAATACAAATTATAAAATAAAGCATTAGTAATTAAGAAATTAAACATAAATATAAATTGGAAAACATACCGATAATAATAAAAATTGAAGAATAAATATAAATTCGAAAATATACCGAAAATAAAAAAAAAATTGAAGAACAAATATAAATTAGAGAATACACCATTTATAATAAAAAATTAAACATACTTGTAAAAACTAGTAATAATAAGAAAAATAAAACAAATGTGACTGAATAAACATAAAACGTAAATAAAAAATATAATATAAATATAATAATAACAATCACCAGATCCTTAACACAAAGACAACTTAAACAAATACAAACTAATACCACTTTCGGACAAAGGGATATTGATTATTATTCAATTTAAATCTATAACCTACTTCCACTATCTATTAAAACAATTAGAAAGAAAGAAAGTGTTCAAAAAGGCTATAAAAAAATGGATAATACTTACATTATGTAATTTAATTAACAATGTATTCCTCACAGGGAAAACACGTGCCGGGGAATACATTTTACAATTTTAATTTAGTTTGACTTATTTATTTTTTATGTACAAAAATAATATATTAAGTATAGACTTTTCACACTATTACATAAACACAAAAAAATCAATTTGCACAAAATAATATTTTATAATATTCAACTTCTAAAAAGGCCATAAAAAATGGATAGTGAAGCTAAGTAGAAGTAAAATGGATTGAGCTCTGCTCCAGAATATCTAAGGGAACTCTGCATTCCAGATGAACTAGCTGACATACGTCTTACGCTTAGATCAGCTACATCTACGTCGAAAGGAAAAGTTATTATACCTCTACGCAAACAGCGCACTAAATTCGGCGAACGTGCATTTGCGGTCGCAGGCCCTACGGCATGGAATGCTCTCCCAGCAGAAATCCGAAACTGTGAGAGTGGAGTGATGTTTCGGAAGAAACTTAAAACCCACTTGTTCTCTAAATCATTTGAATAAATTCGTAGCATGTGTATATAAACTTAATAAATATAAACTTAAATACGTAGTGTTTAAAACTGTCTGAACATTTTGTTATAATTAATTAATATAGATAATTCTCTGTATATTAAATTAAGTCTTCTTTGTTTATTCTCAAATGTAAAATTTAAAAAATATTATTAAGAAGATAACCTCATGTTTATGATAACACGGTAAACATGTCTTCCGGAAACCAGAAATCTCATAACACATAATTGGCTATTCTAAACAGCTGTTGACCAGAACCTGAGACGTTTTAAAGTAATTCAGTTTTATAAAAACTAATTTTTATAAATTTTTAAATGCACGGGAAAAAATGCGCGGAAGCAACACGTACACGTCAAATAGATCTCTAATGTCACGAAGTCCTGATTAATTTCAAATAGAAATTTACGTACCGAATTCAGTTGTTGTAACTCCTGGGAATGTAATTCATATGTATTATACTTGTAAAATGCTTTATGAATAAATAAAAAATAATCATAAATAAAGCGAAAATCAGCAAAATTATTTACAAGACTTGTCACTCAAACTTCTGTTTAATTTTCTGATCCGTGTACGGCTCATTACATCTTGCTTTTCTATTAGTTTTTTATTGATTGAATTTTCGAAGATCCTCATTACATTTTACTCTGTTTTTATTTTGTGTGTTTTTTTTTAAATATGTTTTTCTACCCGCATAAATAAAGGTTTCAGCTCTTTAACTTCACAAACATCAACAGATAAAGAATTGAAGGAATATAGATGTTCAAATACGGGCAGAATGGTGAATGTTACACAGTGTGTAAAGTGGCCACTTAAACCAGCCATTGACAGGTCATAAGCCCTGTAGATGCCTAGACTTCTATATTACATTATCTTAAATGTTCTTTGCCGCTGTTGTAATATGTTAATATAAACAGCTCCCCAGGGAGTTGAATCCAGTCCTTGTATACAAAAATTTGGACAAACTCAAAATATTGTTAAACATGTTAAATTATAGGTTACCGACGAAGATACTTTAAATGCTCATGCAAATATACTCATTTTCGTACACAAACATCGGTTTTTCTTTATAGACAGTCGAAGATAACTCTGTTAACTGCCCATTGTAATCGGGGCCCAGGTGTGCTCGACAATAATACAACCGGCTTTACTTCTGATCTTGAATCTTGACCACTAAATACCGAACACGAGATTAGTTATCGGAAACCGGTTACACTTCCCACTTTCATTACTGATTCACTTTCTTACATCCAAATTCATCCGTCTAATTTTATTTTACTACAGACATCATTATCGTTTACTGATAACAATGATTATGAATTAGTTCTTATGTGCTACATTTTTGCTATCTGTAAGTACTTACCTTGATAATTTATATGGAACGTAACATGTTTAAACATATATTTTAATGTGTTTTTTCGATAAATCTGGTCCCTCTAGATTTTACAAAGCTTTGTTTATTTATTTTATTTTTAAAATACTTGAACTCTTTGATCCCCGAACATACGTAGTTTTTGATCTGTTTCTTTTTGTATCATGTTATTTATAGCTTAAAAGCGATTTCGTATTTTTGTGTTTTTTTTTTCTCTTTATCAAAAACAAAATAATAGTACGAATTTGTACCGTCAGGGAATTGCAATGTAAAAAGTTTTTAGTTTTTGAATTCCTAATATTTACAAAAATAACCTAACAAACCACAAAAAATTTTGAAAAAAAAATCTTCTTGCCATCATAATTTTATTATAATATTCTGGTTTGCAAAGGAGTTGTAATTTTACCCAACCACAAGGGTGACCTACTCAAAACTGATCCCTGGAATTTTGAAAGTAATTACTTAAAAATAGCCGAAACTACTAAAAAATATCTAAATATTTTTATTTATTTATTTATTTTATTTTATTTGAGAAATCAACAGTTTTACATACATATTTATAGTAAACAAACAGGTAAAGTGTATTAACTCAGAAGAAATAACAGATTTCCACAAAGTATAAAAAGTTAGTAACTACAATATATTACATATTAAATAAATACATATAAGTTATTTTCATGTACTCTTAAATATTTTTCAATAATCAAAGAGTTTTTAAATATTTTTTTAAGAACAGTAAGTTATTGTAAATTGGGCGGGATTAGGACAAGAATGCTTGAAGAGAGGATAAGGAGGGGAAGGAAGATGTACATATTTATTATTATAATGTCTACTAAGTTATATAATGCATTTTTAGTGTAAATTTTAAATCTGACAGAGTGATGTTTGTGTAATGTGTATCTTAAAATTTTGTTTTGTACACTAAAAAGTCCTACGAAAAAAGCATTAACACATACGATGTTTTACTAACAGGTGGTACCGTCTACAAATCTTGACTGGCACATGTTTTTTTATTAAACTAAGTAGTTCTGTACAGGCAACTATTCCTGTCATAATTTTGTAAAGCAGTAGTTGGTCCGCACACACTCTGCGGTATTCTAGAGAAGTGATTCCACGGTAGGTAGAGGCAGTGAGAGTTGATAATAAGAAATACCGGTTTTGTATTTTAGGAACTTATATGTATCGACAATGATAAGTTACAACAAATGCATTATCATATAAGAGAAATACGAGTTATTTTACATCAGGACAAATTTGTACCGTCAGGGAGCAAAGGGTGAATATGCAGTTATAATTTTCATGATAAAATTTAACAATGTTTTGAGCATGTGCAAATGTTTGCAGGCAGGCTTGATGATATTCAGATTCAAGTTTGTTGCAACACAGAGGGAAAACATTTTTTAGAAGGGAATATGGAAGTCCAGGCATTTACAGGGCTTATGACCTGTCATTGACTGGTTTAAGTGGCCACTTTACACACTGTGTAATATACACCATCCTGCCTCTCCAACATTAACGTTTACTCAACTCTTCCATCTGTTGACTTTTGTGAATTAAACAATGACAGGTTTAGAGGCTTCGAAAGTCAAAGACTTCTATTGCGGGTGAAGTTTCGCAATATAAAAGAAGGAAGAAACCGCCAACCATTGCTATGTCGGCAGAATAAACCGCAAAGGCGAATTCCCATATTTACTGCTCTCCGAGCAAAGAAAGTCACCGCTGATCAGGTGTCGTACACTACCTATCCGCACAACGATTAGTGAGAAAAATGTACAAATTTTATATCGTTTTTTACATAATAAGGAAGGTATTTAAACTAATCTGGGCTGGTATTTCAAACGCTCTCGCGGCCGTATCATCTCGTATATTTACACACAAAATGCACGAGAAAAACTGTTTTGTCGTGCTGCGCGAGTGGTTCAGAATAGCACCCCTGGTCCCCGGCTGCAGTGAAAAGTTAACAGAGTTATCTTCGACTGTCTATAAAGAAAAACCGATATTTGTGTACGAAAATGAGTACACATATTTGCATGAAAATTTAAAGTATCTTCGTCGGTAACCTATAATTGAACATGTTTAGAAGAAAAAATTGTGTGCATATTCTGCTATTCATACTGTAAACGACTTAGTAATAAATTACCTTTTTATGTATATTATATTATCTTTTTATCATAGAGTCGTGGGCAGGACAATACAGCTTGGCAGTTGATTCGTGGTTTCTTATTTTGTTTTAATTTAATCATTTTTATTATATTGTTCATTTTTATTTGAATCGGTTTGTAGTCCCGTGGCTAGTGTTGCGGACTCACGGATCAGATGTCCGAGGTTCGATCCTCACTCTACCCCAGCTTGATTTCCATTTTCTAATAGTTAGTTATTTATATCTCGTTAAAAATGGCCATCAAAATTGAAATATTTGGGTTGATTATAAGAACGCAAATATTTTTTTTTTCTTTAATAATCAAAGTTGTTGTTTGAATTTACTGATTTTCAAATTGGATAACATGGTTTTTTAGTCATTGGCGGTTACAAAAAATTGAAGGAATTACATGTAATTAAATATTAAAAAAAACAAAACAATGCCTCCAAGGTATCCATCCAATTCATCCAGTAGACTTTATTTCAATTTAAAATATATAGATAGATTATAATTTATAGATTATACAAACATCACTCTGTCAGATTTAAAATTTACACTAAAAATGTATTATGTAACTTAGTAGACATTATAATAATAAATATGTACATCTCCCCCCCCCCCTCCTTATCCTCTCTTCAAGCATTTTTGTCCTTATCCCGCCCAATTTACAGTAACTTAATGTTCTTAAAATTAATATTTAAAAAATCTTTGATTATTGAGTACATGAAAATAACATTTTTATATGTATAAATTGTATGTATTTATTTGATATGTGATATATATTTTCTTTACTAACTTTGTATACTATGTGAAAATCTGTTATTAGTTCTGAGTTTATACACTATATCTGTTTACTAAAAATATGTATGTAGAACTGTTGATTTCCCTAATAAAATAAAATAAAATGTATACCCACATGCCTTTGTGGGTTTTTTTGTGTTAATGGAGTAGTTTTTTTTGTAGATGTTAAGAAAAAAATATAAAAAAGTTAATACTAGCCGTCAATTTCAAAGTGTTTTTTAAACTTATTTACTCGTACTTTGTATATTTCAATATTGAAGATCTCATTATCAGCGATTTTTTAATCTTTTCATATCTCGCCAACACCTGGCAAGTACTTTTGAACGCCTCTTACCTATATTATATTCATTATGCAAAATATAAAATTGTTTTGAAAACGGCATAATATATAATATTATTATGTTTTAATCACATGTATGGTAGGTAATGTATCTAATAAAATATCACAAAGTTTATTATGATAAGGTGACCATAGTTCATTCCGTAATTAGATACGATTGTAATTATTATATTCGTGAATCTAAGCGTTCTAATTAAATATCTAAATGATTGCTACGACGATATTTTGTTTTTTAAATTTTATTTTAATTGTGTGATTCATAGTTATAAAATTCGTGTATTTTAAACTATGTATTTATTCATATTTATTGTTGTGCATACGGGGCTTTGTTTGACTTTGTTGTAGGATTTTGGATTTGTGAACAGAATAACGATGCTTTGTCACCGCAGACTAACGAATCGTTATATTTCTTTCATAGCGATAGTTGGAGGACCGGCGGTCGATACAAGCTACTTTCCGTCCCGAAAAAATGTATCATTCTATCTTGAAAATTATTATTGCTAGACGACAAAACTAATTAATTACGTAACTAATTTCTCCCTAATACCACGTGAACAAAGCCGAGGGTAAAAGCTAGTTATTATACAGGATGGTCGGAGAAGTGGCGTCCAAAGGTAAAATGTAGGTACCTTATATTATGGGGTATCCGAATCACCTCGTGTATGTTGCGAGATTTTGCGTAGTTTTCGAGTTATGATTTTTTTAATGGGTCTTTCGTTTTTTTTCTTGTAACTCATTTTTTTTTATTGTACTTTCACGTATAAAATAATCAGCTTCGTAACATTCATAAAAGCTACAATATCTGTGACCTAAAATCGAGAATTTACGTTCGAGCGTGTCAGACTTGAATTTTCAACATTAAATTAATATCTAAATTTATTTCAACAGAGAGGGAAATTTTTTTTTAGGAAGGAAATATGGAAGTCTAGGCATTTACAGGGCTTACGACCTGTCATTGGCTGGTTTGAGTGGCCACTTTACACACTTAAATATGAAAAACTCCCTAGGGAGGAAATCTAGCCAGTCTGCAAGCATTAAACATTGTTTAATTAAATTAATATCCTAAAAATGCAATTTCTTAGTTTCTGGGTAACTTTAAAAAAGAGCTTAGCCTACATAATAATAATTTTTAAAAAGTAGCATTCAATAGGCTATTATTCGCTGAAATCAGCCTTCAAAGCTACTGAGATGATAAATTCTTAAGATAGTAATTTGATTAAATAAATAACTTGATACCTTTGGTAGGAAAAAGTTTCTTCTTGTGTTTTTTTTTTTTTTTTTTTCTTTTTATTTATACAATTGAGTTAATAAAACAGAGTTGATTGTGATAAAAATAATTTTATTTTCCAAAGGTTTTTAAAATTACGGCCTCCAACAGAAATGCACATCCCATGCCTACGCACGAAATTTTCTTTTAATCGTCTAAAAACTCATTTGTTGCCTTTTATCACACGGTAAGTACAAATTTACGTATGGCACAATTGATTATTAATAGTTTTTTATTATGTTCATACATGTATTAAAATAAAACAATAACATTTAATTTTCTAATCAATCCGTGCTGATTTGTTTCAATAATAATGTTGTTTATGATTTGCGATTTATCATACACAGATGACGTAGAAATCGCAATATTATGTTTTATTATTATTTTAAAAATAATATTTATATTTCTGATTTTTTTGTTTATTAACTATTTTGACACAAATATCTACTGTTATTATACATATAAATTTTAAATGTTTTATAAAAAGAGTATCCTACGCATTTAGTCCAAAGCTCACATTTAATAAAAAATATTGTTTTCGAGATGCGAGCTCGCGCTTTATCTACAAATATAATGAATCTATTTGGTGGACAGTTTTATGTAATTTTACCCTGGTCTGCATCAAATGGTGCTCCAAGCTCTGCATTTGATTGGATGAAGTATAGATTATTTCTTACACGAAAGTTAAATCAGTTTTATGCTCGAAGTAATAATTCGCTAGAGAAACCCTTTAGCTCTATTGAATAGACCAAATCGTTCGAAATTTTTGGTTTGGTTTTTAGTTTAAGGGTCGGTTTAGGGGTCGGTGGTGTATCATCGTAATCGCTCGGGAGAATTTATCTTCAACTTTACCATCATGGTGTAGAACATCTTTTATTTCCCATTGTTATAGCGGCCCAGGGCCCCGATTACAATTAAAATTTAACGTTTATCTGAAATTTTATCTACAAAGTAAAATTAAGTTTTCTGTATGAAAAGCAGAATATGCATACATTTTTTTCTTTTAAACATGTTTAATTATAGGTTACCGATGAAGATACTTTAAATTTGTATGCAAATATACTCATTTTCGTACACAAATATCTTTTTTTCATTATAGACAGTCGAAGATAACTCTGTTAACTTTCCATTGTAATTTGGGACCTGGTATTATTGACGAAATATTGAAGTAAAATTTGTAGATAATAGATTGAACAGGAAAGTCGTGGAAAAAAAAAGTTTCATTTTGGTTTTTGCTGAATCCTTTTCATTATATATCCCAACTCAACAGGCATCGTAGAGTTATGAAATTTTGTAATACGTACGTTTGTATAAACAAACAAAATATGAATGTTTGAACATAGCCAGAATGATGAATGTTATACGTAAGCCCTGTAAATTCCTACTTCCATATTCCCTACTCAATTTTTTCCCCTCTCTGTTGCAATAAATTTATATCTAATAAATAACTGGATATGCCGAATGAACCGAAATAATTCATAAATCATGTTGACTTTGACCGTTCCCAATGCTCTCACAACAATCTCTGACATAGTAAGCCAGGGATTATTTCCTAAATTAGAATTCGCTTATCAGATAATTGGAATAATTCAATCTTCTCTGATTTAAGCCACTACGTGGTAAATTTTATTGTATCAAATTTATTATTATTTGTGCGTGCGTGTGTGTGTAAGGGTAAGTGCTTATGACCTGTAATGACAGGCCAATGGGCTGGTTTAAGTGGCCACTTTACAAACTGTGTAACATTCACCATTCTGCCCATATTTGAACATCTATATCCCTTCAATTCTTTCATCTGTTGATGTTTGTGAAGTTAAAGAGCTAGAACCTTTATTTATGTGAGTGAGATTCGTGTAATTGAATTATTTCAACCACATACTAGGCAACGCCTGAAAATGTTATTTTTCCAATTTTTATACTTCTTCGTGGACCAGGTGGATTTATCAACAATATTTTGAAGTTTGTCGAAAAACGAATGATGTGTAAAGTTGCCACTTAAACCAGCCAATGACAGGTCATAAGCTTTGTAGATGCCTAGACTTCTATATTACCTTCTAATTACAAAATAATTACATCGAGAATTGTAAATAAATAACACAAATCGAACTATTAAGGACGCCAATCCTTTTTGTGTTACCGATGTTAAGACTTCCTTCAAGTACAAAATCAATATCTTGTCTGTATGATCCAATTATGCTTGTAATTTAATTTCAGCACACGTTTAAGTGACACGGTAATCATTATATCTAGGTAGCAATTCTTTTTTTGCTTTTTGAAGAATGGAACTTTCTCTTATCGCGTCATATCGTTTTATAGTCAAGAGGCTTCAACAAGTATTGATAAAGCTTGTGTTGTTGCCAACGGTATTATTTTTGTCTCTGGGGTACCGCTTTTTCTAAATTATTTTCTGCATCTACCACCACGTTTTGGTGATGACATGATATCTTTTACTATGTGGGTCCCTCTAGCATTTCCAGATAAACCACCGGTGCCATTTGACCAGCATAAACCAGAATTTCTCCAGACCCCATTTTCAGTTCTCGGGTTTACTGTATTTCAACGTTTTTTGCAATCGGTTAATTCTTCAAACGCTTTCTTCGGGCGACCAATATTTGATGTATAGTATATTTCACAAAAGTGATTCCATGATTTTTTTGTAAAAATACTTTTTCTGTCTGCCATTTTGCTTTCATTTTTGACTTAAGTAGCGATTTTTTTCGTACAAGTTTTTGCGTTTGCCCGGTCCGGATAGCAGGTCAGATTTACAATTTGATTCGACTAAATCCAACTTTTTTGCAAAACCCCCTTTTCTGCTTTCTGTTGTCATACGATAGACGCCTTCACGACAAATGATCTTGAAACCAGAGGATCTTATTTCGATAAGAAACTATCAAATGTTTGTAGACAGGCTGGATTTCCTCCCTAGGGAGTTATTTAGATCTAAATTTGTTGCAACAGAGAGTGAAAATATTTTTGAGAAGGCAATATGGAAGTTTAGGCATTTACGGGGCTTATAATATGTCATTGGCCTCTCTGTTGAAACAAATTTAAATCGCAATAATTCCCTGGGGAGGAAATCTAGCCTGTCTACAAGCATTTGGACTTGGAATATTCTTAACAGATATCCACACTGTAGTTAAAAGTAGTCATCACGCGCCATTGTTCTGCAATAATGGTGATTGGACTCATAAAGGTAATAAACCAAAATCAGTGATCGAACATCCTATTTCCAAGATAAACAAAAACGATTTTTTTTCAGAGTATCTTAGCCTTGTACATGACACGTTATGCTAGTTATAAAGGGGTCCAAATTTATATATAAAAAGCATTTGCACATACTCCAAACATTCTTATATTACAGTTTATTTCATCATATTTACAGAACTGTGACTAATCTTATTGTTTTCAAGTCACGTTGAAAAAAAATCATCCTTTTTTTCCATCTCTTTTGTATTTTAGTACTTACAGAATTATATTGAAATGTGATGATTATTTTCATGAGTAAAAATGCATTGAATCAGGCAATACCGGCAAAAAACAGTTATTTATAAATTATGAGGAAATATAATTTTTGTTCTGTATTCATTTCATGTGATGACACACTCAATATTTATAATTATGAATTTACGTGTTTATTTATGTAACAAGGGCATATTTTTTAGATTTTTCCGTAGAATGAAGAAGATATACCTAGAATAACGAGTCATTTGGTAATTTTTCATGAAACACAAAGAACTACTAAAACAGCCCATCCAAAAATACTACATGTATGACCCATTTTCCACGTTAATATGATAAACGATTCGGTTTATTTACAGTATCTTGAATTTGTCCAAATTTTTGTAGCTAAGGACTGGATTCAACCCCCTGGGGAGCTGTTGATATAAACAGATTACAACAGAGATGAAAAACATTTTAGAGAAGGTAATATAGAAGTCTAGACATTTACAGGGCTTATGACCTGTCATTAGCTGGTTTAAGTGGCCACTTTACACACTTCACAAACATCTTAACACATTTCACCTTCACGCATCTTCGCACATATTCACAAACTTCACAAACGTCAACATATGAAAAGATTGAATGAATATAGATGTTCAAATATGGGCAGAATGGTGAATGTTACACAGTGTGTAAAGTGGCCACTTAAACCAGCCAACGACAGGTCATAAGCCCTGTAGATGCCTAGACTTCTATATTACCTTCTCTTAAATGTTCTTCAACTCAGTTGTAATATGTTAATATTAACAGCTCCTCAGGGAGTTGAATCCACTCCTTGTCTACAAAAATTTGGACAAACTCAAAATACTGTTGAGTTATTGAATACGACATGTCCGCTGAGACACTGCGTGATTCTAAATGTTGTCTCCCCGAGTTTTCTATTCATCACTTTCTTACGTCCTTGATCAGTCTTTTTGTCCACCTGCCTTTCTCTGACTCGTCCCATTGTTCCTGCAAAAAATCTTAAACCTACTTGCACTGGCTATTAAAACAAATTGAAATGTGAAAATGTTCAAAAAGGTTATTAAAAAATGGATGTTCAGATATGGGCAGAATGGTGAATGTTACACAGTGTGTAAAGTGGCCACTTTTACCAAAAAATTACTACCCTGGCAACACTAACGAAATGTCCATTTTGATTTCTTCAACAATCTGAAAGATGGAAAAATAATTCAATTTTTAAGTAATGTGTTTGCTACTTACACATTCGTTTGCTAATTACACATGAAACGTGATCCCATTCTGTTTCTTTATGATCCTAGCAGTATTTCTACACTTTAAAAGGACACAACATGGAATAGTTGAATTCAAATCAGGAGTGGCGTACTGAGCGACGTCTACAAAGAAACTAATCGGTCAAAACGTAAAACTACTAATTTATGAGTAGTTAAGTCGCCTTCTGTTTGATGCTCGTATGCGGTTTCTGGACTATTCTTAATTCTATGGTTGGGACCTTTAACAAGTTAACAAGAAATTCAGGCAAAATGGAATATAAAGATATTTCATAAATCTGGAAAATTAACGATACTTGCTCTCCTGGACATGAGTGCTGCATTTGACGCAATTGACCATAGTTTTTTATTGAAAGATTAGAAGTCACTTTTGGAATTTCTGGGCTCACTAAGGCATGGATCCAATCTTATCTTTCGGAGCGAACGCAATCAGTTCAAGTTGTGGGTAAAAAGTCTTCATTTACCCTTCTTAAATCTGGCGTCCCACAAGGTTCCGTGCTTGGTCCAATGCTCTTCACACTGTTCATTAACGATGTGTCCAAAATTATTCACTCATTCGGATTACTTTCTCACTGTTATGCGGATGACCAACAAATCTATTTTTACTGCTCTCCTCAAGATATAAACAATTAAAAAAATCGCGTGTCTCAATGCATCCAGACCGTCAATAACTGGATGTCATCAAACATACTCAAACTCAATCCATCTAAAACTGAGCATTGACAGCGACAAAAAAGCGACAACACCTTTTAGACCAATCTCCAATTTCAATCACAGGTTGTGATCTTACCCCTAGTACAAATGTTAAACTACTGGGTGTTCATTTAGATTCAGATCTTTCTCTTCATTCTCAGGTCAATAAAACGGTAAGTGCTGGTTTCTTCCATCTCCGACAGATCAAATCCGTGCGGAGAAATATTCCTATAGATGTAACTAAAGCTCTTGTAAATGCTTATGTCGTTTCACGTCTAGATTACTGTAATGGAATATACGCAAATCTCCCAAAATATCAAACTAATAAACTTCAATCTGTTTTCAATGCAGCGGTGAGGCTTATTACGGGAGGAAAAAAAATATTCTCACATCTCACAACATCTTCGAGATTTGCACTAGTTAAAAAGCCCAGAGAGAATAAAATACAAGCTGTGCTAGACAGTATTCAAATCCCTTCATGAAATGGCTCCAAAATACCTATCGGACCTTTGTATTAGGGAAAATACATGTCAAAGAAAATCTACTCTTAGGTCAGCATTTGATTCAGGAAGAGGAAAACTTGTCGAAATCCGGCGCTCCCCAAACACTAGATTTGGAGATCGTGCTTTTGCCGCCGCCGGCCCCTCTGCCTGGAACCAACTGCCTTCAAACTTACGAATCACCGACAGTCCCAGTCAGTTCAGATCCCAACTAAAATCCCACTTCTTTAAACTATCATACCCTCAATTTTAAATCTGGAAATATAATGTATCACTTAAGTTTAGTTAGAATGTAAGTTTAGATATACAATTGTAAAGTGCCCCTGAGGTGATTTTTTACAAAAATGGCGCTATATAAATCAGCCAAATATTATCATTAAATGAATCATGTTATTATGTACCTGCATTATTCCTTTAAAAATTAAATTTCTAACGAGTTTTACTCTAAAACCTTACGTGTTGGAAACATTTGGAAAACAGATTCGGAATGAGCTGAAAAAAATAGAAGAATAACCTTCCTTAGCTCATGTTACATCATCAAAAAGTTTTTTTTTCTTAGTGCATTTAAAAAAAAAACAAAAACTGATAGTTTCGAACGACAAATAAAAATACACTTATTAAATTATCAGTAGCAATCTGCGTAATCATACGATAATGTACTTAAAACAAATGTTCAACGACCTTTATATCGATATCGATAATAGAACCCCTACGAACACGATAAATATATATCTATCGAGATCTAATTGCAGATTACGATTTTTTTTTCATTAATTTATTTTTCTTTTCAGCGTGATCTTTTAATATGATAGCGTTCTTGTTGTAGACGTTATTTGTAGTGTTAAATAACAATGATTTGAATCCTTTGTTGACTTGAGCTTTGATATTTTCCTCCTTTCATCGTTTCCTTGTCATTCCCTACACTAGGCTGGCATTTACTAGTAATATTTATTATTTATTATTTACTTTTTTTAAAATTTTAAATGATACAGGATGCATTTCATGTAATGTGGGAAATGGCATAAATTTTATATTTTCATTTATCACCTCTAATTTATTATTTTATTTTAATTTATATAGCTAATCATCATCATCATTCCCTTTCTCACCTAATGATGCAAAAAGCACTGCATCGGTACACCAATACGGAAATATCACATACTACGAATTCTGATAATATGTAAAAATAATAATTTTACTTTCAAAAAGAATATGGATATTGTGGAGAAAAGTTTTCATACATAACTTAGAAAAAAAATTCTTCCCTAAAAAATGCCCTTTTCAAAACTAGGCATTCAAAATTGTAATTTTAATATATTTTTTCAGCTACCATGAAGTAGTTAAATTTTTTTTCTTTTGCTCGACAGTATTTCATAGACCCTTATTCTTTTAAAATAGTAAAAAAAAGTGATATCTCCCTATTGCAGCGTATCTTGATCATTTTTGTGATATAAAGGTAAGATGTTCAGTCCTACGCTTCAGGTACTAGTCCAGGGGCCATGAAATGTTCTAGTGTATAAACACCCTTTTAAATAAATATTTCAAATCAACCATGCCGGGAATCAAACCGGAGACCTCTTGCATGGTAGGCAAACGCTCTGACCATTACACCACCAGGCAACATTACACTCACCATTCTGCTTATGTTTGAACATCCACATTTCCTCAACTCTTCCATCTGTCGACTTTCGTGAAGTAAAAGAGATGAAACCTTTATCATGCGGGTGAGATTCATCCGGCTGAACCAACACAGTGTGTAAAGTGGTCACTTAAACCCTGTCATAAGCCCTGTAAATGCCTAGACTCCCATATTTCCTTCTCCAAAATGTTTTCCCTCTCTGTTGCAACGAATTTAAATATGAACAACTCTCTGGGGAGAAAATCCAGCCAGTCTGCAACTATTTGGACATACTCAAAACATTGTTAAAATTATCTCATTTTTCTACATAATTTCATTGTTTCTATTTTATTAAATGTAATGTCAGCAGAATGTTACGTTTTTGTAACCTGCACCTTTTTTTTGCTCAAATTTTCGTAATCGTTTTTAGCGATTAGAATTTTTAATTTTATTAATAAGCTTAAAATTACGATAAACGTAAAAATTTATGTAAATTATTGTAATCTCACTGGAAATCGAATCCGGAACTTTTCGTGAGTCAGACAAGCGTCAGCGAGTCCCAAGGGGCCGCCATTTGAAATTTAAAAAAAAATTGCATTGCGTGTTTAGCGAAATTTTGTAATGAAAAAAGGTTGGGAAATGTTAATACAACCCCCTTCCCCCACCACAACGCGCCGAGGACGATGAAACTACCGAAATCTACCGATTTATTATTCTTTGTCTACCAAATTTTCGCATGACGAAGGTTGGCAACGGTGGTCTTGGGCCTTAATAATAATAGTACGACTTGGTGTATCAATGCAGTGCCCTATGTATCATTAGTTGCGGCAAGGGAAGTATGATGAATCTTTGTATTTTGATCTAGCTAGGATTAGACATCGACTGTTGAATTATAAAAATATATTATTTTTAATTATTAGTACTTAATTATTGTTTAAAATACATTGAACTCGCTTCTCGTTATCATTTATTATTTTTATCAGATTGTTTATCAAACTTCTCGCTGAACCAATCGATCGTACTTAGAGGACATTTTGAGGATACTCGATTAGTGAAGATAATTATAGTAAAATATTTATAATTATATTACGCAAATCTATTATACGACCAAAACAATGGATGACCTAACAACCTTTGGACATGTTAATCAATATTTATTTTTTTGAATCGCCATTTTTGGCGATGCGTCGGTAATGACCTTAATTCTACAAATACACTGCATTATTTTTCAACACGTTCACTGCAAGCCTAAAATATTTTAATCCCGAAAATAATCGAACAAACGAAAAAAAAAACATGCTTTTTAAGTAAATAACAGTATTTATCGATACTATTCCTGGCCGATTGCCTTTCGTTCCCACTATGGTACCTACCTAACATCAAGATAGAAGATATTCAAAATTAGAAGATTCGGATTTAGAAAAAAAACCAAACAAAATTTTTGACTTTACATAAATTCGCATAAAAAGTGGTTAGAATCGTCGCGCGTCGTGGAAAACATTGTTACATTTTATAGTTCATTTTTTCATCCAGTGCCAGAAATTAAAGAACATTCAGATCATATTAAAGGTAGGTATCCATTCCATGTGCCCATCCTTTCTCAAATATTTCCAAATCACAAAACTGAATGAAATTCGTTTTTCATTTACAGTCCGCCCTTTCGTTTACATGCTTTACTATCATATTACGAAAAAGCAAAATGATATGTATAAATGTTCACTGCCAACTCCCCTGTTAACGAGTATTTTACACGTTTCGATCAAATCCACACATACATACACAGAACTGTATTCTTCATCCGACCGAACACAAATACATTTCTTGTAATATTATAGTATGGCGAATGTTCCGTAACCGGGGCCGCGATTTTGATGGGAAACAAAGGACGTCATACCTTCACTAAGACAGTATAATTGAAGATAAATTCTCCGGAGTAATTACGAAGACACATTACCGACCCCCCACCTTTTCAAGTTTTGTGTCAGTGCATCGATATGTAACAAGGGAAGCGTACGTCACGGTAAACACATCTACGCACTTAAGTGACATTGCTTCATTATGACGTCATAGTTGAGG
Source organism: Micrasema longulum (assembly GCF_059751315.1). Lineage (NCBI taxonomy): Eukaryota > Metazoa > Arthropoda > Insecta > Trichoptera > Brachycentridae > Micrasema > Micrasema longulum. The sequence continues at coordinate 116,482 of NW_028279243.1, forward strand.
AAAAATTCTCCCGAGCGATTACGAATTTACACTACCGATCTCCCCATCGTCAAGTTTTGATATAAGTTCATCGGTTTGTACCGACGGGTCTAGTACCCCTCGGAACGCATATATACGCATTTTATTTATTTTTAATAATTTATTTACATCCATAAGTTTATTGTACATTATTTGAGGCATAAGTCCCAACTCCACGGGACTAAAAGTCCTGTGTTGAGATGGGACTAGCAATTATATGACATAGACACACGAGTATCACCACAAATATAGGATCAGAAACATTTAAAAAAAAAATATATATGGCACATCAATATGGTAAATAGTAAACTCAAACATTCGTAAAACCATCAAGGAGTTTCATACTCAAATCCCTCCCACTAAGGAATATCCAGTCCTTATCTACTTTCTTGAAAATATGTTTTGTCCTTAAAATAGCTTAATAAGCTCTTCCAAAATATTGAACACTCTCGGTGCGATAAATGAGAGATGTCTTTGAGCAAAAGTCTTACGGGTTTTGGGTATGGCATAATTCATGCTCTGAGAAAACCTGTACGGACATTTTGCTGAGACCTATTCTTTTGTTTGACCAGTGTGTAAGTGCTTCTTTAAAGTACTGTCGTCTCATATCCAGCACCCTCGTTTATTGGAACAACTGTTCTGACGGGCATGTTGGAGGGCGCCGGAATATTATTCTCAACAATAATTTCTATGAAATTATGAGAGGCTTGAAAATAGAATTTAAAGAAAAAAAAAATCACCGAGCAATTTTTCCTTCAATTACGATTTATTTAAATGTTTAACCGTTCTGAGGTGGGCACTTCTTTTCTTAGAAGCCTATTAAAAATTTGAGAGAGAAATTAGTAAATTTTGAAGTCGTTTTGAATTCTGACATAACTGTCAGTTTTGAAAACGAACGCCTAGATGCACATATAATGTGGCTCGATTCTGCCCTATTAACATATAAGAGCATCTAGGCATAACATGTTGCCGCTATAAAAAATAAATTTAATTATAATATTTTTCCATCTGTTCTTACTATCTTCCTGAGTGTATGCATCGAGATTTCAAAGGAGCCGGCTTTGTAATAGCTCAGTAGATAAATACAGACTTCCGTTAAGCATACCGTCTTAATACTTGTCAAAAGTCATGTTCAAGCGAGCAGTTTTTGCTTGAATTTCGATTTATCGGAGTTTATAGACGCTTTGAAGTTGGCATTTTTTATTACAAAAGCCTATTTAAAATTCAAATGAGAGCTTTTTTAAATTTTAATAAAGTAAGGAAGGCGGATTAAATTTTCAGCCTTTTCAAATGCAATATGTTTATTGTCTTAAAAATTACATGTTTTATTAGGTTTGCAAGACGTAAATAAATACTAAATATATGTCTTATTAAGGGTTAAAGGAGGTCTTGGAGAAAATTTGATATAAAAATGTATTCTCAAACGCGCTAAAAATTAGAGCATTAAATTGTATGTCGTAGTTTTGAAAAGTATGAATTTTATTTTTTTATTAAACGAACTACTTTGCATGACGTCACTTGTTCTTCTGAGTCAACCACTGATACGAGGGTTGTGATACGTTTTCGGTAAGTCAACCGACGAATCAGCAGAACTCATCGAGAAGAAGGGGAAGAGATCTTGAGACGTCACAGGCGAAGTAATTTAAAAAATACAAAACTTAAAAAAATCACGTCGCTGATAGTACGATACTTTTTTTTATTGAAAGGCTTAGTTTTGTAGTCTATTATCAAATATTTTTTTTTTTTTTGTAAACCACTGTACTTTTTCATTTCATTGAAAGCGATTGTGCAATCGGACTCATTTCAAACTATGATTGAGCTAGCAAAAGCTTACAACGTAAGTGACAAAATAATATTCGTGTAAATCATTTAAATAAAATCGGTTAAGTAAAGAAGCTTTGAAAGTTGGTACCCTTTCAACTAAATGAACCCCAACGGCAAGCTTGTTTAGTTTTCTGTAGCTCAATCACAAATAACTACCGACGTCCTTAAAAACATGCTAAGCATTTGAGCGATCACAATGAACAATAATGAACATGCTTAAGTTATCGCAGTCATAAGTCAACGCGTGTGTAATCTCTAAGTCAACGCTCGTGTCAATTTGTTTTTTGCTTTTCTCGTAAATAAATACAGTTCATTGACGAAAAATCAGCGTTTACTATAAAAAATAATACTATCTTTTGCATTTGGAAAATAGTAAGGAGTATCTAATACAAAAAAGTGAAAATTAAATTACAATTTCTATGGCGACTGCTTTTCTTGACATTTGGCTTGCCAACCGCCGGCTACATGCAAGAAATAGCGTAATAAATAATAAATAAAAATAGCAGTTTTGGAATATTTTCCATATTTAAATTAGATTATACGTCGCGAAATGTAATTATTTTGACATTTAATATTAGGTGTTCACGGATGTTCCATTGTGATCGCGAATACGATAAATAACCATGGTGAGAAATAGTTACAACTTCATTTATTAGCACGTTGATAGTTTTTTTATTGTTTTATTTTATTTATTTACTTACAATTTTAAAAAACCTGTTAGGGTTACATTAGAAATTTAATATTGTCTAGTCATTTTATGTCTCGTCTAGTCTAGTTAGTTCAGTCATCATGTGCTTTTTCAGATTGATTTTAAATTTGTCTCCAGTAAAAGTTTTCAAGTAGTAAGGTAAGTCGTTGTAGTGTTTAAGTCCATTATGTAGTATTTTTGACTGCACAATTTTTAAGGTCTCGATTTTAGTCAAGTAGTTTATGTCAAACTGGTGTGTTTTTTGTACAGTTCAGTCGTAGAGGTCAGGTAGGGTAGGTTGTATGTTAGTTTAAGAATTTTATTTTGTTGTCTTTGTATTCTTGTTATGTCTGTCTTGTTACCAGTTCCCCAGAAGGCGATCATGTAACTCAATTTACTTTTGACATAGGCTTCGTACTTCATATTTTTTTCCTTTCTCGGTATAAAATCTTTAATTTTGTAGAAGAGGCTACGTAGTGATGCCATTACTTTAGTGAGTCCGTCTATGTGTTTTGTCCATTTTAATTGTCTGTCCATTGTTATTTGTGATTGAGCTACTGGCTTCAAGAGCCCAATTTTTTGTGCGTGAAATTATACAGATGCTCTTTGCAACTAGCAACCTCCGCGTCTGACGAGTAGCACCGATACTTAGAACATTTTTTGCCTGAAGCGATCGGATGATTTTTGTTTTCACCAAACGAGCAATAATTATTTCGTATATATTTGTCACGGATTGTGTATCTCTGTATACTTATTCCGGAACTTAGATACAAACACCTCATTTTAATTTCTCCACCGTCAAAGTTCGTTCGTTTATTGAAATATATAAATACAATAAATTTTCCCCGTGTAAAAATGATTCTCAAATATGAACAGTTTACTTTAAAAGTAGCGCTGAATGTACCGAAACAAGGTTAATAAATACAAACTGTGCGTGCTCAAGAAAACTTATTTCGACGCTATCAGGCTTTATTTGGTAATAAATAAAACAAAATTTTCAATCGTTTAATTGGTAAGTGCCGCAGTTTAATACTTTCAAGTTGAATTAATTTTATTTTTATCAACAAGCACGGTCCCGATTACAATGGAAAGTGAAAAGAGCTATCTACGATTGTCTATAATGTTAAATCTAATTTTCTGTATGAAAATGTGTATATTTGTAAAAAAAATGTGTGTTCATCGTTAACCTGTAATTAAACGTGTTTCGAACAAAAATCATACAAATATACGTATTTTTGTACGTATAATTCGATTTCACTTAACATGCACTTGATAATTAAGGCACTTGTGCCGTATAATAAATAAATAAAGATAACTTCATTAACATCTTTTTGTAATCCAGGCCGGTGTATTACAGTTTAGTTAATTAAATAATAATATTTAAGTTAAACATAATGTATATTTTTTATCATATACCTACCTACATGTAACAATCTTATTATAAATAACGTGTAATGTATATTTTTTAAATTAAGTTAATCCAATTTTTTGTAGGCAACGACTGGATTTACACTACGAGACGGTACACTTAACTTCTGTGTTATCTCTATGTTCTCCTGATTTGTCATCTCGACGTCATAAGATCGAATCTGACCAATGAATGACCCCGAAAATTTAGTCCGCCTTCCTTACATTATTGAAATTTAAAATAGTTCTCATTTATATTTTAAATAGGCTTCTGTGATAAAAAGCGCCCACTTTAAAGCGTCTATAAACTCAAATAAATCAGGATTGAAGCAAAAAATGCTCGCTTGAGCATGACTTTTGAGAATTACCAAGACGATACGCTTAACGGTCGTCTGTATTTGTCTACTGAGCGATTACAAAGCCGGGTCTTTTTACGTCGTGATACGTACACTCATGAAAATAGTAAAACGGATAAAATATAATTTTATGACCAGATGCTCTTTTATGTCAATAGGGCAGAATCTATCCACATTATCTGTGCATCTAGGCGTTCCCTTTTTAAAACTGACCTTTATGTCAAAATTCAATTCGACTTTATTTATTTTTTTTTTTTCTCATATTTTAATAGTCTTTTAAAAAAAAAAGGCCCACCTCATAACGATTGAACATTTAAATAAATCGTAATTAATGGAAAAATTGCTCGGTGAAACAATTTTTTTGTCATTTTTAATGGTTATAAAAATATTTTGAACCATTGAAAAAAAAAACATAAAAAAATTAAAACAATTTTTAATAACATCAAACGATTAAAAAAATGTATATCGTATATATTTATTATCTAGAACTACTACTTAGGTAAATATTATATATAAATATATATATATCATCATTCCCTTTCCGCACTGGTACACCAATCGAAGCATATCTTGATCATTTTTGTTACGTAAAGGTAAGATGATCAGTCATACGGTTCAGGTGCCAGTCCAGGGAATATGAAATATTCTAATGTAAAAACACATTTTTAAATAAATATTTCACGTCAACCATGTCGGGAATTGAATCCGAAACCTCTTCCATGGCAGGCGAACGCGCTGACCACTACACCACGAGGCCGACAATTTATATATACCGATGTAAAAATATTGATAAAAAATCTTAATAAAAATAACATCAATAAAGAAATAAAGAAATGAAAACAATTTTGAGCAATACAAAATTATAATAAATGTATTATTATCTAGAACTATTAGGTACAAGTTTCTCCCATCCATGAAATACAGAAGGGCCGCCCGCTTATTTTTTTCGTCACTCTCTCGCAACCGCCTCGCCGGTACTGTGAAAAAAAAAGACATCTGCACGTCGTGCGACTGATTTTGCCTAAGTAAAATTGACAAAGTCGTCGTTTCGCTTTCCCGTTTTCCGTCCCCCAAAACAGAACAGATTCGATTGAAATTTTTAAGGTCAGAACCGTTTCCGTTTTTCAAAATTATTTATTATATTTGTATTCCATACGTCCGAACACGGCAGATACAACTGGGCGCTTTTAAGGGTTTTCGGATGGTACTACCCCTCATAAAAAAACATTTTTGAAAAAAGCAAAATGATAGACACGTCAATGGTAAATATACATAATCCAGGAAGAGAATATGAGAATACGTTTGTATGAAGAAAAGTCAAGACCACCTTTCATACACAAAAAATTAACACTATACTATGTAGATAGGAAAGAGGATGGGAAGGAAATAAGGAGGATAAATGAACAACTTAAATATTTAGATGGTGACATTTCAATCTTGACTTAAGCTAGGGTTTCCTAGGACAGCGGTGCCCGTAGTTTAACGGCCGTAGTGAACGGTGATACAGTGGACAGCCGTCGTAACGGTGACTAGAGTGTGGTTTCCTAGGAAAACGGTATTATCAACACCATTTAACACCGCTTACCTCGGAAACCACTCTCTAGTCGACGTTACGACGGCTGTCCACTGCATCACCGTTCACTACGGCCGTTAAAATACGGGCACCGCTGTCCTAGGAAACCCTAGCTTTTAATGTAAATATAGAAGGGGAGCGTCTCTAACATTAGTGGGTAGATTATTCCATAATCGAGCAGCTACTACTGTGAAAGAGGAGGCAAGAAAATTAGAGCGATACAATTAGTATTTACGAATGAAATTAAATTGTTTTTTAAAAACATTATCTTTTGGCTTTAGAAATTTAATGATGACCGGCAGAGACGCTATCAAAAATTATTGATTATTTACCCGAAATGATGACATTATTTGCATGTTGGACCTTGTTCGGGAAGAGTAGGTGTTTTGTATTATGTAGCCGATATGCAGTCAGCGATAGTAGGAATGTAATTTTGCCACCAGTGCGCTTGACTACCTGTTACAAGGTCGCAAATCGATCGAATAAAAAATCAATTAAACGCGTATTAAAAATTCATTAACATTACCTTGTTTTAGTTCATAATCGTCATTCAGGTTGCCTTAAGGTTCAAAGTGCAAAATTATTCATGATTTCTATAAATACTTGATTGTATTATTTATTTATTGTAGGCATATTTATTTAATATTTCATAAACCTTTTACATCAACATACATATTCTATAAAATTTGACTATTTAAACATAATTCTAACATATTCACTTGTAAATAATATAACACGAAACAGTTATAAACATATTGTCATTTAAAATAAAAATACACTAACAAAAAAATATATGCAAATACTGTTTTATAAAAATAATGTTGGATTAAAATAGTTTTGTCTGTATCAAAATATAAATACATATTAAAATGTAAAATACGTAAAAAAAAGTACAAAATTTTAATTGAAAATATATGCAGGGAAAATAATAATAAAAATAGATTTTTATTTATTTAGGAAAAAAAACAGTTTATTTATAAGAATACAAAGTATAAAAAATAGTACATACATCCAGTTAAAGTTTTATACAAAAATAATGAGAGAACATGTTACACATTAAAGAAAAAAAATTATATAAGACAAGAGAAAAAAAAGCAAGAATGTAAAAATATGAAGAAATAGGAGGAGAAAGATTTTCATAATATAGTTGACCGATTAAAAATTTTGATATGATAATAATATAAACATAATTAAAGGAACATAAACTCATTACACACTGACAAATGTTTCATTTTACAGTGTTTCAAATATTTTTTTGAAGTCACAAAATTTTGTATTAAAAATATCTTATTGGTGGCCAAGTTAATTAAATTTGGAGGAGCTACGATAAATAAACTTTTTTTTGAGCAAAGAATTACAAAAAAAATAATTTGTCGTATTGACTTACGGGACGATTGATTGAAATACGCTCTAAAAGATATGGGCCATCGATAAAATTGTTCAAAATTTTGAAAAGGAAAGCTAGATCAGAAATGCTTCTACGTTTAGTAAGGGAAGTTAGTACAGTTGTTTACTGGCATTTAATAAAATGATTTGCCACTAAGTTAATGCTTTAAACTGTAATCATGTAAAATTGGACATCAATATGTTATAATTATGTAAGTACACCGGAAAGTAAAAATATAAAATTAACCACATCAATCTTTTTCTTCATATCAGCCCGTTTCTCTCCACTGCTGAATATTGGCCTCTTCCAAACTTTTCCATGTTTTTCGGTCCTGTAGCTCAATCACAAATAACTATTGACGTGCTTAAAAACATGCTAGGCATTTGGGCGATCACAATAAACAATAATGAGCATTTTTAAAAATTAAAATTATTTATTGACAATTCTTGATGGAATTCCATTGTAATGATGTAATAACATGATAATGATGTAATAACTTATATTTACATATAAGTTATTAATTTAAAAGTAATTGTAATAATAATTTATGTAAATAAGTAAAATCATTTTAAAGTACAAATTACTAACTATTTAATTTCAGATCTATGTGTCTGTTACTAAGCTGAACATTTTGTATATGCATACAAATCTTTGTAATTTTGTAACTCATATAACCATTTTTTTGCCTTTTTTTCTACGTATGATTTAATATTGGATTTAATATTGAAAAATGTCATGTCACATGTCACAGTATAAATAACATATTCATTTACTAACCGCGGAAGTTCAAACCATGATGAACATAACCAGGAAAAGCTATCAAATAATGAAATAATATTCTCACATGCATTATTTATTTATTTCTTTGTTTAGAAAAAACATTATTGTACTCACCTAATCTATTTTTCACGCAGTTCTAAACATTTCTAAAATTAATATTTATTTGAAGGACTTTATTGTTTTACATGTAAATTGAGTGATTTTACATAAAATCACAACTTATGACACCAAAACAATTATACGCTAAAATAATACTCACTTATAGATTAAAAAACTACTCTTACTCAATTGAAAGACATAGCCCCCACAATACATCACATACATATAATATAATCACTCGATCCTCAACACATAGACAACTTAAACAAATACAAACTAATACCACTTTCGGACAAAGAGATTTTGAATATTATTCAATTAAAATCTATAACCTACTTCCACTATCTATTAAAGCAATTAGTAAAAAGAAAATGTTTAAAAAGGCTATTAAAAAATGGATAGTGGAGCTAGGTAGAAGTAAAATGGATTGTCTCATTCGACCATACCAATACTGAATCAACTGCTCCACAACTGTATAGCTTATGTTAGGTTTTTGTTATTTTCATTGTGTGTTTTGTAATATAAATAATATACATGTACATAAATACCTTTTTTTTTAAACTGTCTAAATATTTGTTAATTATGTTTGTTTTTTAAGTTAGTCTTCTTTGTTTTTTCTCAAATGTAATTTCAAAAAACTAAATTGTTAAGTGTCCTCGGCACGGGAAACCCCAGTGAGGTCACATTATTTTTATTATTAATTATAGTTTGTAAGCGAAAAATATGAATAAATAAATAAATAAGTATAAATACCTTCGTAGTTACGAGGTAATTCAAATTACTTGTAAATTGTTCAAAACATTTTTCTATTCAACACAGAAATCTATCGTATCAGAAAGATATATATTTTAAAAAAACGGAATAATATTTGTATTATAAAACTGCCTATGTGAGAAATATCATCATCCTAATTTTATTGTTTTTACGGTTAACAAATCATTGTTCAGATCGTCAAACGTGAAACCATGAATTTACCGTGTGACAAGTTTGGCGACAACATTATTTCCTAAAATGGTCCTGTTAGTTTAATATATCGGCCTCCGTGGTGTAGAGGTCAAGACGCTTAACTCAAACACGAAAGGTTCCGGGTTCGATTCCCGGTGAGAACACAAAAATTAAAATGTGATTTTTCTCAAGCCTGGGTGTTCTGTGATGTAATTCACCAATGTAATTGGGCCTCCTGGCCTGTTGTGGTGCAAAAATAAATAAATATCAAATTTCCCTTAGCACTGAACTTTCTCGTTTATCTATGAATCTAAATACAGTAAATACGCATTTCGTTTATCTTCAAATCAATTCGATTACCATTGATTTGATGGTTGACATTGACCTAAACCTCGTTATTTAAATTGGTTACCGGTTTTTATTCACAAACAAAAGAAATTTTATTCATATATACCGATTTGGGAATCAGTCAAGTATTGGTAAATCAGCGGCGTAATTACTAAGCCTTACGCTCAGTTTAATAAATATTATTGTTTTTTATAATTTATTTAACACGGTCAAAAGGCCACGGCTTAAAAATGATCTTAGATTTGTTTTTTTAATGAATCATTCGTAACGTTTTTAAGTGTCGTTTACACCTGTAGCTCAATCATAAATAACTATCGACGTGCTTAAAATCAAGCCAAGCATTTGAACGATCACAATAAACAATAATGAACATGCTTAAGTTATCGCAGTCATAAGTCAACGCGTATGTAATCTCTAAGTCAACGCTCGTGTCGGTTTGTAAATTAATTCAGTTCACTGGGGAAAAATCGGCGTTTACTATAAAAAATAATACAATTTATTGCATTTGCAAAATAGTAAGGAGTATCTAATACAAAAAAGTGAAAATTGAATAACTATTACTATGGTGACTACTGTTCTTGACATTTGGCTTGCCAACCGCCGGCCAAATGCAATAAATAGCTTAATAAATAATAAATAAATAAATACAAATAGCAGTTTTGGAATATTTTCAATATTTACACCGGTGAAATTCAAATATGTGATTGTGCAGTATGATTATACGTCGCGAAACGTAAATATTTTGACACTTAATATTAGGTATTCGCGGATGTTGTATTGTGATCGCGAATAGGATAAACAACCATGGTGAGAAATTGTTATCACGTCGCTTATTAGCACGTCGATAGTTATTTGTTATTGAACTACTGGCCAATCTAATATTGTTTCGTCCCAGGACGCAACATATTGTCCACGTGTAAACAGCAATTTAAATAACAGGATATTGTTCCGAGAAATTGTTCCGAGATATTGTTACGGAGATAGACGGGCATGCTGTCTCCGCGGAATAATGATTACCTTCTCAACCTCGCGCGGCCGCATTGTCCTCGTTTGGACGCGCACGGACAAGGCTCGGGCGTATCGCGGCAGAAAAAAATCGTTTTCGTTGTTTAGTTCGTCTTTTAACAATTCCAATACATCTTAGTATAAAATAAATAATATATTTCATTAACTAGCTCGTAATAAACGTCGTCGTGTATTCATTTTCGCAGCGCTCACGTGTGAACTGCGGCCGAATTTTATCATATTTATACAAATACATATCATCATATCATATTCTATTCTTTATATATAAAAGGCAATGTTCGAATGGTTGTCCTCGATGGACTGAATAACTACTGGACCGATTTACGTGCGGTTCTCAGATAAATGTACATCTTTGCCACGAGAAGGTTTATAGCTCATAAAATCTCCAATTTATTTAGTACAAAAAAAGTAAGGAGCGTAATGTTACTTTCATATATTGCCAGGGTTGCATTCGACGAGTATGCATATAATAAAAAATGTGAAGATGTTATTTTTTAGTGCATAAAAAAAGTTTGTTTTTTAATGTTTACAAACAATATTCATTTTTAATGGATCCCAATCGTATTATTTCCTAAATTCCTTAAAATTTCTACCCGTTTATTTATTTTTACTGGATTTTTGGTAATAGTTAACTATGTTTATGGGAAAATAAAGAAAATAAGTTATTTTTTATAAATCATCACCACCGTTTATATCTTCCGATAAAAAAAATATATATATATAAAGTGCGCCCAGCACCCAGCCCGTTCTCAGTGATCGATGAAACTTACCGCAGATTATTTCGCCATACAAAAAAAATACACCATATTTTACGTCTTTAACCTAGTCGCGTTTTTTTAGTACTAAAACATGCTTGCAAATTACAAATATTATTTGAGGATTATCTATTTGGAAACTAGCATTTCGAACATTATTTCCTAAGGACTAATTTTCTTTGATAGGATACCGTTGACATATTATGTATCACATAGGACATGTGGCCTTTTCACTGGCCGTTTTTGACATTATTCATTTTAAAAGGAATCAGCTAGTGCTCAGTGTTGACATTAATTTAAATCATAATGGAAATATCTGCTGAATGTCATTGTGGTATTTTTCAATAAACTTTTGTACAAGTATTGTATCAAAATAGTATGGAATAAAGCTACATACTCGTAATTTCCGTGGTTAGTTATAATTGTTGTTTGAGTTGATTTTCACAGAACCAAATAAAAAAGTAGTAATTTATAATTACATCACTTAGACATTTATGTACTTATATGTAGGTACAAATTAATGGTAATTTTTTGTAGATTACCTATAAAATAAATCACGACTCGCCACTGCAATACAGTTCCCCATGCACCACTGGGTGAAATATATTAATATGTATTTTTTATATTAACATTTTATTTTCTCTTTCTTATTTTTTTTATTTATTTATTTGGAAGTTCAACAAGGATACATAAAATACATAATTTTTTAAGTAAGCATTTTTATTTATTTATTTATTCATATTTTTCACTTACAAACTATAATTAATAATTACTAACGTTCTTTATATATATCCTCAATTATAGTACTCCACCATCTTTTATAAATTATATAAAATAAGTCTGTAAAATCAATTTAAGTAATAATAAAGATTAAGTTTAGTGAAAGATAAGAATAAAGATTGAGTTAAAGAAATAAAATTGAGTTAAACTTAAGAAACTACATTTTTTTTTAAAGAAAAGAAATGAGAAAATAACAACATATAAGATGTAATAAAATAGACTAAAATTAATTTACATACACAAAAATAAGGATTAGGCATTTGATTTAAGACACATAGTAATATTTTTTTATAATCATTTGCTCTATCATGATAAATGTCAATGTTAACTTTTTTTTCTATTTTGTTATAGAGTCTTAACATACTTGCAAGAGGGTTAAAATGTGGCATATTGTTTGTGAAAATTCGAAGGTAAAATGTATCGGGTGATCTCAGACGCCTTATGCTACACAAAAATATTATAACTGTCTATTTATTATAGGAGCAAAAATTCATTAACATTTTCTTGTATACCCACGAACAAGCCGTGCCTTTATGGGATTTTTTTGTTTACTATTTTTACTATTAATATGTATTTCATTGCTATGTTATTATCCTTATTTTTTTGGATACTCTGTTTTACCTCTTATGTATATTGTAAAAATAAAAAAATATATAAAAAATAATGTGGTTTGACACTTTAAACTAGTAGGTGCTACTTTTTATCTTGTTCGTTTAAATATGTGAAAGTTTATATAAAACTATAACCAGGGCATTTTCTAATCATAAATAAACTTAAGAGATAGCTGTCGTTTCATTAAATAAATAAATACACGTGTACCTTTATCTTTTCTTGTTCTAATATTTGTGTTTTGAACTACTTTTAAAAATGTAAAGATAATTTCAGTATTTATATTTTCAATGTTTTTCACTATTATTACAACTTTTAATATTATTATTATTTGCCAAAATCGAGAATCCTTTATCATCATTCAATTCAATTCAAGGTAACCTTTTAATAAACATGTTCAGAAAAAAATATACATTCATATTCCATTTTCCATACTTAGAACCTCGTTTTACTTTGTAGATAAAATTAAAGTTAAAGGTTAACTTCCCAATGTAATACGGGTCCTGAGCCCCGATTACGATGAGAAGTAAACATTTTTCTTCTTCTTCTTCTTATGTTTCCTCTCCCCGATGGAGGTTGGAAATCATCGTTGCGATTCTTACTTTGTTGGCAGCTGCCCTGAACAAGGACTGAGTGCTGCAATGGATCCAGTCGCGCAAGTTCTTAAGCCAAGAGATGCGCCATCTACCTGCACTGCGTCTTGCTTCAATCCTTCCCTGTAGAATGACTTGTAAAATTGTATATTTTTCGCCTCTCACCACATGCCGAAAGTACTCGAGTTTTCTTTTCTTTATGGTCTTCAGTACCTCTTTATCTTTTTCCATCCGTCGGAGAACATCATCGTTTCGGACTCTATCTACCCAGGGGATTTTTAATATCCTCCTGTAGCACCACATTCAAGATAACTTTGTTAGCTTTTGTTAACTTTCTATTGTAATCGGGGCCCTGGGCTGGTATTCCGAACGCATTTACAGCGCGCTATAACGCGTATTTAGTACGTAAAAACGCGCTTTACCGCGCTACAATTGCGTTCGGAATACCAGCCGTGGTAGATATCAACCCACAAACCCAATTCTAAATTTTATATCGCCCCCACGAGATGTGGACGTTATTTGATTACTCCTAAAGCTAGGGTTTCCTAGGACAGCGGTGCCCGTATTTTAACGGCCGTAGTGAACGGTGATGCAGTGGACAGCCGTCGTAAAGGTGACTAGAGTGTGGTTTTCTAGGAAAACGGTGTTATCAACACCATTTAACACCGTTTTCCTAGGAAACCACTCTCTAATCACCTTTACGACGGCTGTCCACTGCATCACCGTTCACTACGGCCGTTAAAATACGGGCACCGCTGTCCTAGGAAACCCTAGCTTAAGGCAGGTGGAGTACTCCGAACCGTATACGTCGGGCGTCGGTTCACATCGATGATTTTATCTATACCATATAATAAATATTTGTTTAAGATACTGAATTCGATTTACCGACGTAGATTGAAATAAGCGAGGCCAGGAGCTCAATCACAGATGGCTATCGACATGCTAAAAAACGTGCTAAGTATTTGAGCAATCACCACGAACAATCATGAACACGCTGAAGTTATCGCGGTCGCGTTGCAAAACGCCATAGATAAGTTCCGTATCCGTAGTCCGTGGTCAAACGTCAAATCAAAAAAGTCAACACGCGTGTAATCTCGTGCCGGTTTGTTATTTCGTTTTCAAGTTACAAACAATTACTATGGCGACTGCTTTTCTTAACATTTGGCTTGCCGACCGCCGGCTAAATGCATCGAGAAAAATTGAAAGAAGGCGTGTGCGAGATTCAACCAATCCTCTTGAACTGACCGAAGTTGAATTTCGTTTTGCAACGCGACCGCGATAACTTCAGCGTGTTCATGATTGTTCGTGGTGATTGCTCAAATACTTAGCACGTTTTTTAGCATGTCGATAGCCATCTGTGATTGAGCTCCAGAGGTTTAACGTCCTTTCGTGAGTAATACCGTAAGTATGTAAATAACGCATTTTAGTTGTACATAAATTGCCATTATTTTGATATGCAAAATCTGTTTTTAACTAAAAATAAAATAACAGCAATTAAAATCTATTTTTGTTATTCATAATTTGAGTGGGTCAGAACAATGGCGTATCTTAAAATTTATAAAAAAATGATTTTATTCCATAGTCGAGTTCATAATGAGTTAAAAATCAATTATATCGAGCCATAATCGGCGGAACAACGTAGGCGACATTTTTTTGACATTGCAATCTTGACTTAAATGTAACTCTCTTACATCGGCGCGTCTCTAACATTAGTGGGTGGATTATTCCACAATCGAGCAGCAGAAGAGGCAAGAAAATTAGAGCGATGAAAGGGTATTAAACGGGTTATCTCGTTTCTAGAACGAAGAGATAGTCCGTGTTGTGATAGAGGTTGGAAGTGCTCTCTCAGATAAACAGGCGAAGTAAGATTATTTAAAATATTTTGTTTATTTAAAATAAGTGATAGAATGTGAATGTTTCTTCTATGCCTAATACTGAGCCAGTGTAGTTGCGTGCGATATCCTGTTATGTGGTCGAATTTGTGAAGATCAAAGATATAACGTATACAAACATTCTGCAATCGTTCTAACTTATCAAGTAATTCAGAGTTAGCACCTGGGTAACATACATCCGCATAGTCAAGGAGTGGAAGAAGTAAGCTCTGGACTAATGTTTTTTTCTTAATTGGTCTGGGTGTCGTGGTGTATTTTTCATTACCTCCTTCCATATCCCCTCTATCCCATCTGCTCAATCCTCGTAATAGAGATTTAGCGGATTATTCATTTTAAAACATAAAAAATATATGAATGAACAAATTGACTCGCCTACAATCTGTATTGAATGCCGCAGCGAGACTTATTTTCGGAATCTCTAAGTTCAGTCATATCACTCCACTACTTCGGGAACTTCACTGGCTACGTTTTCCACAGAGGGTCAAATACAAACTCTGTTGGCTTATGTATAAATCACTGCGCAACTCTGCTCCGGAATATCTAAGGGAACTATGCATTCCAGATGAACTAGCTGACAGGCGTCTCACGCTTAGATCAGCTACGTCTACGGCGAGAGTAAAAGTTATTATACCTCTACGCAAACAGCGCACTAAATTTAGTGAACGCGCATTTGCGGTCGCATGCCCTATGGCATGGAATGCTCTCCCAGCAGAGGTGCGAGGCTGTAAAAGTGAAGTGATGTTTCGGAAAAAACTTAAAACCCACTTGTTCTCTAAATCATTTGAATAAATCCGTAGCATGTGACAACTAAATAAATTGTTTTAATCAAATTACAAATTTAAAATCTTCAATTAAGTTAACTTAACAATAGAATCACTATGTAAAGCGCCCTTGAGATATTTTATTATGAAAATGGCGCTATATAAGTTATCCATAATAATAATAGTTGTCTGTAATTTGTCTAAAATTAACAGACCTCAATAAACCGTCTAGGCGAGTTATTTCGCGCCGATGCACGTTTAATTAATAATCACAAGCGCCCTTGAGATATTTTATTACGAAAATGGCGCTATATAAGTTATCCATAATAATAATAGTTGTCTGTAATTTGTCTAAAATTAACAGACCTCAATAAACCGTCTAGGCGAGTTATTTCGCGCCGATGCACGTTTAATTAATAATCACATCATTGCGATAGGTATTTAGGTACTTGGATAATTTTGTGCACATTCTGTAGTAGGCACTGTGGTCTTGAGAAGAAGGCAGTTTGTAGGTACGTAAATAGTAGTTAACGTGACCGCAATTTTCTGTAAAGCAAAACTTGCCCCATTCTAGAGATCGCATGATATTACGGGCACCACAAGTTACACTCTATTGATTTTCTTGTTTTTATAATATCAAATAATAAGTATAAATGTAAATATTGTGTTGTAAATATATATTAGACTATGTTAATCATAGAACTAAATTTAAAAAAATATATAAAAAATATGAGGTCTATCATAATGAAAACCGAAATCTCTTTTTTTTCTAAATACTTCAATAAAATTATAAACAAACTTAATTCATGTTATTTAATATATGTATAAAACCACTTTCAGGCTTTTCTTTGCTTACCGGTTTCGAGACGTACCCGTCTCTTCGCCAGGACACCAAATAAACCAACATGCAAAACTCACTATACACCTTCACCATAGTTGTTGCACAAAAATATCATATAAAACCTACATGGCGATTTAAAACCACATGGTTTTAGTAGGAAACCCTTACATTCACTTTATTTATTTTTTATTTTTATTTATAATTTACGTATAATATTTTTTATTTTTTGTATTTAAAACATTCTTTTTTTTTTATTACAGGACTCACCAAGCTAATTAATTAGGCTTGTCGGTAAAGATCCTTTACATGAAAACATATGATCACACCACATGATATTATTTAATAATAATTACTACTAACTTAAATATAAGGAGCGAAAAAAAAGTATATATATTCTCGTAAACGAGTAGATAATATGTTTTCAAATAATATTTAGAAAAATGTAAAAAAAAGCAAAAAATAAGTAAACGATATCGCAATTATAAGATGATTCAACTGATTTCAACTATTTCTCCCACAACATTAAACATTTTCATAACCTAATCAGTGCGTACAAGGTTTTCCGGTTAAAAGCGTGTGAAACGTCTCGAAACCGGTATACATAGAAACGTCGGTAAGTAGTTATATACAAATATTTAATAACATTTAGTAAAATTTTTAGCTACAAAGTTAATGCTTTGAATATTAATAAGATAAATAAACTTGTTTATATATCTTTAAACATAAAAATATCATAATATAAATTTTGTATTTGAAGCACTCACTTTGTGGTTATTCATTATAATAAAATAAATAAAACAACTTTGTTTTAGCACATTTTTTTAAAAAGAAATGTGAACATATATAGCATATTATTTTTAAAGATGGTTGTGGTCCCGTAGCTAGTTTAGACTCACGGATTACAGGTCCGTGGTTCAAACACTCTTCCCCAATTTGATTCCCATTTTATAATAGTGAGTTATTTATAACTCGTTGAAAACGGTCTCAAATATTTTAATTAATCATAAGAACGCAAGTATTTCTTTATCTACACTAAATCTGTCCATGCCACTCATTGGGTGAATGCAGAACTATTTTATACTAGTCCCAGTGTTCTGTCCTGCGCGGTCGAGGCTGTACACGGAGCTGGGACAAGACAATATTGTCCACGTGCAAACAATATTCAACAAATTAGATCGTTGTTTTGAAAAACTATAGATGTTCGTATTCTGATTCTTAGTGGTGGGGGTCAGCGCTATGCAAGCTCCTGACATCACTGCGACTTGTGAAGATCTTTGTGACGGGTCCCCGTGAATAGTTCTCGCCCTCCAAGCCCAGGTTTATAAAGAGCCTGGCTACTGTGTGGAAGGCGAGAGTTTACATTTTGATAAATCTCCTCCCCCAAACCCAGAGATCCGCAAAGTATCGGGCTATAAGGTAGCGGGCGAGCTCATTAACATCCTCAGGTTTAACCAGTGGTCCCCCGAGGATGAGGCTCCTTTTATGATGTAAAGCATCACATTCACATATAATGTGTATAGGTGTTACCTCATCTGTACTGCAAAACCTACATCTAGAAGTTTCGGGAAGGTTCATTTTAGCAAGGTGTTTGTTCAATCTGCAGTGCCCTGGGCGGGCTCTAGTGATAACCCTCACTCGATTTCGGCTTAGCTTCATTTTTAAATTTTTTTTTATTCATAAATTTCATAAAAAGTACATGTTTTTGTAAAATTCTAAACATATCTACTTTTACACATAAAGTCAATGTTATCTCTGTAACTCTCCAAAAAAAGAGACTAACTTGTGCTTGGAGAGTGACTTACACTGTTTTAGTTGTTTATTAATAAGAGTTTATATAATTTTAAATACGAGTACATGAAAAGAAAAATAAAAAGATAGGATATATAAAGAAAAAACATAAAACAATAATACATTCATACTAATTAAAATTTAATGTTGTTTTTACACGAGTTTAAAAAAATTCTTTAGATTAACTTTAAATTTATTTATTGATATATTATTTTTAATAGTTTTTTGTTCATTAGGAAGATTATTATAATTTTTTACACCTTTGAATACAAAGCTATTTTAACCATGACTTGTATGGAATTTAGGAATTTCAATATTATGTTGGTATCTGAGTGACTTATTCATTTCCAATTCTTTTATTTTTCTTTTTATATATTTGTATAATAGAATTTATTTTATAAAGAGTGTCTACTGTATGAACCTTAAATATTTTATATAGACTTTCCGTATTGAATGTTGAATATTTGGTGTAAAGTAAAACTTTGCGAGTACCCTTTTATCAGTAGAGATATTAAAAAAACTTATTTATTTCGGGATAAAAATAGCCGTTTCTTTCTTGACAATTTTTTTTCGTATGAGCAGCATTTTGTCGCATCGCGTTAGTGTACCATTACTAACACCCGTATTTCTGGTCACAAGGTAAGCCCTAGATTCTTGTTAGTAGAGTGTAACTTGATGACTGGTCTTGTTCCATACACTCAGTACTGGACCACAAACCGCTATGTAAACTGGTAAATGTGATTGTGCGCGTACTTGTCAATTATTGCATAATGACATGTGTCTGCTCAACTATAAACAGGGTATAAACTGTATTTATTTTTTTATTTTTTAAAAAAATATTAAGGAAAAACAGTTGTTATATAAGAATACAAAATATAAAAAATAGTACATACACCCAGTTCAAGTTTTTCACAAATATAATGAGAGAACATGTTACACAGTAAAGAGAAAAATAATATATTAAATAAGACATGAGAAAAAAAAAGAGCTCTGCAAAAGATGAGGAAGTAGAGTGGAGGAGTGGAAGAGAGGGATTCACAAAATATAGTTGACCACACACTAAGTTTTTCTGGGTTATTATGCCGTGTGTCGTTCGTACTCTCTACCGACGTTTCGGATCGCGTTACAGCGTCCATCATCAGGGTTGATGTTATTTGTGTATGAATATGTGTTACGTTAGGTACTTAGAATTTTTACCGTGTCGTAGTCGTTTTTGTGTGATGTTGTGTATTTGGGACTTGTACCGTGTCGTAGTCGTTTAGATTAATGTGTACCATTATGTACTTAGGATCTATACCGTATCACAAATCTGTGTTACATTGCAATCTTTATGCGATTTCTTTATGACTGGGTACCAGGATGTTTTTAATCGCATCCCATCATCTCTGTTTATGTTGTCGGGATGTTTGTAAATCTCAATTGCTTCTTTTACTAGTCGTGTTTGGTGGTCTAATAACCCAGAAAAACTTATTGTGCATCTTAACGGCCGTGAAAATCTAAGAAGTTTATAGTTGACCAATTTAAAATTTTGATATTATAATAAAATAAACATAATTAAAGGAACATTAACTTATTACACACTGACAAATGTTTTATTTTACAGTGTTTCAAAAAGTTTTTTTTTTGAAGCCACTAAATTTTGTATTAAAAATATCTAAATGGGGACAAAGTAAATTAAATGTGGAGCAGCTACGATAAATAAACGAGTTTTGAACATAATTTTTTTGGGCAGTAAATTATAAAAAAATGAACTTGTGTTGACTTTACAAGACAATTAATTGGAATACGCTCCAAGAGATATGGACTATCGATAAAATTGTTTAAAATTTTGAAGAGGAAAGGCAGATCAGAAATGCTTCTACGTTTAGTAAGATAAGTTAAACTATGAAAGGAAGAAGAGTCTTCATACGAGTCAAAATATGTAAGAGATTTACGATTCAGAAGTTTAAGTTTAAGTTTATTTATTGTGGATTTATTGTGGATAACTTATATAGCGCCATTTTCGTAATAAAATACCTCAAGGGCGCTTTACATGGTGATTCTATTGTTAAGTTAATTTAATTGAAGCTTTTAAATTTGTAATTTAATTAAAATAATTTATTTTGTTGTCACGTGCTACGGATTTATTCAAATGATTTATGCTTAGTTTAAAGATGTTTCTTATTTATACCCCCTTATGTTTGAATGCCATAAGCGTCAGTTGTTACGAGCTTCCCGGTTTGTATTGATTAAAAAATATATATATATATAAGTGCTATTTATTACATCGAACGTTAAATGACACTATACTATCGTGGGGTAATTACTACAACTAGTTTACTTCAAAATCAGCATTTTTTAGGTTAATATTTAATTTAGTTTAGTTTTATTGTATTTCTGCGTTTTATTATATTTATTTATTCATTCAAAATTACACTAGTTTAAATATTAATTAACTTATTAGGCTATGCCCGTGTCAAGCCACAATAAATGACAATAAAAATACATCGTAAAATTAATTAGATTAAATTATAATGACATGTGATGCAATAGAATAACAATCTAGAAAAAAGGTATAAGTAATAAAAAATTAAATTCCAAAGAATACAATGTAAAAAAGATAATCAGAAATAATTTTTAAAATATAAATTATACAAATTAAGAATCACACATAATCAAATATACAAAATAATAGTATTATTAAAATCAACAAAATTATAGTAAAATATAGTAGTATTAAAAAAAACAAAATAAGAGTATCACTGAAATCAACAGAAAAAGAATATAAATATAAAAACAAAATATTGGGCCTTACTTATTAGATTTCCTTATATCAGGTTTACATTAAGAAATAACTATACCCGGTTTAACTATTTATAACCGATATAAAAAAAGCTTTCTTATGCAAATATTTATTACCTGGAATAAAAATTCGCGGGTTATTTCATGCTTCATTTTTTTAAACAGTCAACACTGATATGTGCGCGTGCGCAGTAACTTTTATAACAACAACAAACAAACGGCAAAGTCAAATCGAGACTACTGCCGGTGTAATGGGAAACATGGAGAAAACCGCTAGAAAAACAAATCAAAATTAGCAAAGCATCTAGGACTTGGAGTTCTAATGGTATTTTCCCCCCTCGCTTGTCTCCTTCTAAATCAGAGCTTACCAAAGAAATAACATGCCTCACATTTTCTTTAGCAAAACTATAATTCATTTTAAATTCTCTCTCTGAATAATCTTCAAAAGGGTCGGCTCTTTTTTGTGCGCGAGAAGGTCGCAGGATTTTGAAATAGTTTAAATTGAAAAAAAATCTTATAAACTATCCATTTTGATTATCGAAAAATATGACTTTTGACAGATCGCGTGCTTATTCCAGCGTTATACCACATAATGTGCAGGTATAAGTTTTTATGGTCGCTATCCCAGATTTAAACCGAGTTTAACTCTATGCGAGGTTTATTAGTAATACTTTTTGCTATACTATCATTATTCTACCACTATTCTCAACTTTTTTTTTAAATTTAAAATTTTTACTGATAAACCTGGATAAACCCTTACGGGTTACATACATTTAACAAAATATTTTTACATTTAAAATTCACATTCTACTGTTAATAATAATATTTTTAACATCTTTTGTAAAGGTTGTTTGAGTCTTGTTTAGTTTTGTCTGTAAGTTTATTGTATAATTTCAGTCCATGATTTATTAGTCTCGATTGCCCTTTTATCGTTTTAAAAGGTTGTATATGATATTTTTCTGATATTCTCGTATTGTGTTCATGTTTACTACAGTATTTTTCAAGTTTTAATTCTTCGTCTACAGTTACATCAGTGGATAATTTATTAATAAATTTTAAGGATTCTAGTTTAAAGAGTTCAGTTACATTTAATTGTTTAGTTAGTTAAAAAAGTTCTTTAGTTGCTGTTAGATAGGGTAGGTCATATACTAACTTTAATATTTTATTTTGCTGTCTTTGTAGTCTGTTTATGTCATTTTGATTTCCTGTTCCCCATAGTAGTTGCATATAACATATTTTAGTTTTTACATAGGCTTCATACATTAAAACTTTTTCCTTCATTGGAACAATGTTTTTGATTTAAAAAAAAGACTCGATAAAGTCGCCACTTTGCTAAATAAATTGTGATATGAATTGTCCATGTTATCCGCTACTTTATACCCGATTTATAAGTAAGGCCCATTATATATACGGCCTTAGCCAATTACAACAGTTATGTGAAGAAAACTTTAAGCAAAGACAAACAAGGGCACTGAAATAATGATGTACGATATATTCCTAAACACAATCAATATATTAGATATCGAGCTAAACCATGCCAATCCATCTTCATCATACGATGTTTTAGTGGCGAAGAGATCTACAAAAAGCCGTAAGATCTATCCCAAAAAATCCAAGTTGTGTGACGAATTGACTAATCTCCACATTCTGGACATTGGGGCATAAAAACAAAAGTTGTTCTTAAAAGATTTTATAAATAGCAGATTTTGACTTCTGGTGACACGGTTGGGAAGATGAAAATAATTTGATTGCAACAGAGATGGGACATCACTTATAGCATGTATAGAAGTATTTTTAAAATGCATATAAGGTCCACCTGAGTTTTACGTTTCATTATTTGTTTATTTTTTATTTCGACTTTCCCTACGTATACTATCAAATCTGCATTTTGCGAGGAGGAGTGCAAAAACAAAGCTTGATATTTTTTAATGAAGCTATCAGGTACCGTAGAATAGGGAAATATCACTTTTTTTATTTATATTTTTAAAGTAATAAAGGTCCATGAAATACTGTCTAGTAAAAAAATATATATAAAAAAAATAAAATATTAGTAGCATAAAAAATACTTTTAAATTTGTAATTTTGAATTCCCGCTAAAAATGTTATTCCATTGGCCACGCCTCTATACGTCACGATTCATGTTTATTTGTTCTTTGCCATTGAACTTGGTGTAGAACAATATCACAAGTCTTGACTTGTAGAATCGTTTTCAGCGGAAGGAATAAAAAAACTAAAAAATCGCTGAAACCGTTGTATCGAGCTAAAAGGGGACTATGCTCAGGAATAAAATGATTTTTGCCCAAAGAATTGTGTTTATGATTGTTAGGTTCACTAATTATCAGCCCACCAGTAAATAGTAAAAACTCATTGACTGACGGTTTCTCTTTGTTCACAGCGCTTCTACAATGATAGACGTGATATCGACGCGCGTCCACGACGCGTACACCGGCCTACGCCAGCGCTCCCTCACTCGGGCTGCGGAGGCGGACTCCGGCCCCGGCACCCGGCTGACGGGGGCCGCCCTGAGGCGGGCCGCCGCCCAGCCCCGCCGCCAGTACATAGCGGACCGCCAGATCGGGAGAATGGTAAGGGAACTCATCTACTTGTTGGTCAGGTGGCGGTACAGTGGTAGACACGATATCCACGCGCGTCCACTGACCCCGCAGCATAGTCGTAAATACTCGACGAGGAATCCACCCGAAGTGGCTTTGTCAACAGCAGACGTGTCTCATGAGGAGATATCTGACGCGTTATCCACCCCAGTGATAACCGAAACAAAATAGATTATTTTATAAGACATTTATGGCCTAGCCGAGATACTTCAATGAAAATGAGACTGTTTATGTTGAGTGTCGTTAGTAAACGCTATTCAGGGTGATTTTGTAGCGTTACGAAATTGAACAACGCTAATAAATAACGAGCGCCCGAGTGATTCCAAAATATCCCGTTCGGGATGTTTCGGAATCCACCCGAAGTGGCTTCGTCAACAGCAGACGTGTCTCCTGAGGAGATATCTGACTCGTTATCCACCCCAGCGATAACCGAAACAAACAAAA
Organism: Micrasema longulum; assembly: GCF_059751315.1. Classification (NCBI taxonomy): domain Eukaryota; kingdom Metazoa; phylum Arthropoda; class Insecta; order Trichoptera; family Brachycentridae; genus Micrasema; species Micrasema longulum. Next base: position 140,789 of record NW_028279243.1, read on the forward strand.
TGATTTCATGAGACATTTATGGCCTAGCCGAGATACTGCAATGAAAATAAGACTATTTATGTTGAGTGTCGTTAGTAAGCGCTATACGAAATTGAAAATCGCTAATAAATAACGAGCTCCCGAGTGATTTCAAAACATCCCGAATGGATAACGCGTCGGGTATTTACGAATATGCACCCCGGCACTTGGCTGACGGGAGCCACCCTCCAGCCCCGCCACCAGTACATAACGGACTGTCAGGTCGGGAGACTGTTAAGGGAAACTGGCCTTTGCTTGTTGGTCGGGTGGCAGCGCATTGCATAGAAGGGATCCAAATGCCCGCCATCCGCCCGCAGCTGCTGAGTCCCGGGACTCCGTCAGCTGCACGTAGAAGAAATTCTACAAAATTATTCCGAAGGAATACAAAATCTATGCAGATTAATGAAGGGGTGGACGACGTGTGGACAGAAGCCAACACGTCGCCCCTGTCCCTCGATTCTCCCCGAATGCCTTTGTTTTTTTAAATTCAATATTGAAATATATACACACTTTAAAAACAACTGATTATACGAAGACTTTTTCATTTTTTTTACTATGTATTTTATTTATTACACCTTTAACTTTATTTTTTACTATGTTTTTTTTTCTCTCTCTACTCGGTATTTTGCTATGTTTTTTTTAAATATGCTTTTTGCTATACACATACATTTATTTTTTTACTATGACTTTTAATATGTTTCTTACTGTGTATTCTGTTTTTACTTCGCATTTTTCCGAGTTTTAAAATATATTTATGTATATATATATATTTATACATTTTTAATGTTTTTTTTACTATGTTTTCATCACATTTTTTACATTTATTACTTTGTTTTTACTGTGTTTCTGCTTATTTTTTTTTACTACATTTTTACTATGTTTTTACTGCATTTTTACCATGTTTTTACTCAATTTTTCACTTTTTTTTTCACTTTGTCCACTATCTTTATAACTGTTTCCATATATTGATTTTATTTAAATTATTTTTTTTGACTGTCTTTGAACGGGGTAAATAACCCTAGTTAGGTAGTCAAAGCAACTTTGTATAAATTATAGTTTTGTGTATGTAATATAATAATAAAGATTAAATAAATGATACCCTATTCAAACTTTGAATTTTTTTTTTTTTTTACAATTTTTTTGCACCACAACAGGCCAGGAAGCCTAATTACAGTGGTGAATTATATCACAGAGCACCCAGGCTTGAGAAAAATCACATTTTAATTTTTGTGTTCTCACCGGGAATCGAACCCGGAACCTTCCGTGCGTGAGTCAAGCGTCTTGACCACTACACCACGGAGGCCGCCGTTATGTTATAGAAAACGAAACAAGTATACACGAAAAAATAATGACTAGAGAATTTGAAATCAATCAATCATAATGAAAATGAAATCGTTGTATAAAATCAAAAGTATTTTGTAATTTATATATAATAACAAAATGGGCGTAATATATACTTACGTTTTTTTTTATACATTAACGTGGGTACGTAATACAAAAAAACGAATTTAATATTTACAAGAATATTGATGAGATGAATTCCAATTTGCTCTTAACTAAATCAGTATGCATCAATTTTGATATAGATATTAAAAAATTTTAATCTTTTGTCACGCACAATATAGCCTAGCATTTTAAAGGATTGTTTGTAAGTGGAATATATTATATTATTAATATTTAAAGCATTAATTAATTATTAATTTATTTTATTACATCTTATATGTTGTTATTTTCTCTTTTCTTTTCTTAAAAAAGAAAAAAAAAACGTAGTTTCTTATGTTTAACTCAATTTTATTTCTTTAACTCAATCTTTATTCTTATCTTTCACTAAACTTAATCTTTATTATTACTTAAATTGATTTTACACACTTATTTTATATAATTTATGAAAGATGGTGGAGTTCTATAATTGAGGATATATATAAAGAACGTTAGTAATGCTTACTTAAAAAATGTATGCATTTTATGTATCCTTGTTGAACTTCCAAATAAACAAATAAAAATAAAAAATATATGAAAAAATTTACTTTGTGGTCAAACATTTTAATAAATGTTTTTAAATATTTGTATACAACTACTTACCGACTTTTCTATGTCTACCGGTTTCGAGACGTGCCCGTCTCTTTGTCAGGACACTCACAATACCAATGTGCAAATACTTAAATACACCATCACCGTAAGTGATGGTGAAGGTGGAGTAACTATTGTGAGTGTCCTGACGAAGAGACAGGTACGTCTCGAAACCGGTAGACATAGAAAAGTCGGTAATATATAAATTATATACAGTTATATAAGTTATATCCAAATATTCAAAAACATTTATTGGAATATATTATGTTTTCATATAACACAGAGATAACACGATATTCGTGTTTTACAGCTGAAGGAAAAGAGTCTCTACAAGATCATGGAGACGCCTGCAACCCTCGCCGTGACTCCCATGAAGCGCCCTTTCGTGGGCATCTCCTGCAGCAAATGTGCCCCCAATAGCGCGGTAAGTTTCTTAATAAACACAACAATTTTAAGTTTACCTTTAGAGCATTTGACTGACTTAAATCTGACTCGCCATCGCTAATCCTGTTATATTTTAACGTTCTTTGCCTTTAAAGTCTTCCATCCTTCGTATTGGGTGAAGTCCATATATTTTGACGTCCTTTCTCTTAGTCCTCCATAATGGGTGAAATCTTTATAATATTTTGGCGTCCTTCACCTTAGTACTCCGTACAGTGTGAAATCTTTATAATATTTTGACGTGCTTCACCTTAGTCCTCCGTTAAGGGTGAAATCTTTATAATATTTTGATATCCTTCACCTTAGTCCTCCGTTCAGGGTGAAATCTTTATAATATTTTGACGTGCTTCACCTTAGTCTTCCGTTCAGGGTGAAATCTTTATATTTTGACGTCCTTACCTTTATCAACATTTATTAAGAACGTTCTTTTTAATTGGTTTGAAATATTTTAAGGCTTTTCTATTTCATTTATTTTTTAGGTAACTCGTTGTGCAATGTCAAACTCCTATGAGTTTTAAGACCTGATTTCCTTCTAATTGATAAAGTCATCTTGATTTATATTAGTCTTTTTCTTTATCGTATGGCTTCGGCATCTATTATGTTTGTAATAATAACGCATCTTTTTAAATGCAGTATTTATTATTAAAAGTCGTCCATTTAAGTCAGTTTTTCCGAGAGAATCAATTAAATGTATTATTAGATTACAAAACTGTATTATCGTCGGTCATAAATTTATTAATAATATAACTAAAACAATGTTTTGAATGGTTGACCTAAAACATCAGCCAAAAGTAGTAATTATGCTAAAACAACGAAATTAATGAAGAAAGATAAAATTCCCAAATTTCATTGTTTTCCAGTGAGTCTAAAGTATTTTAATCAAAACCTGTTACTAAGTCTAAAATCTGTTCTTAAAATTACTAAAAGAGAATGCTTGTGAAATCAATAAATACAGTAAGGCTTCGATAGTATGAACCCCAGCTAATCCGAACGTCTCTATAATCCGAACGACCCCTCCTACCTCGGTGAAGTCTCTGTGTTATTTGAATCAGAAGACGTTTCCGGCCAAGATGCGGAAGATTTTGACCCCGAAGATTTTTATTTTATTTTATTTATTTCGAATACAAACAGATGTACAGGTAAAATGAATAAAAATAAAAGCTACAAAAAATGTATACATAGTAGGGCCTGCCATCCAATAATATGTATTCACTAAATTATACTACAATAATGCGACGACGCGCGACGGTTTAAACTATATAAATAATAAATAAACTATATTTTTAAAATAAAATAAATATGGACAAAACAAGGAGATAGTGGGAAAGAAAAGAAGGAAATTGATAAGGAAAGGTGAAGGATTATTGATGGAAAGCAGGAGTGAAAAATTGCATTTGATTTAATGATTAAGAGCAAGAAAGGAGACAAAACGTATAATCTTTGTTATTCTGAATCAATCTTATTAGTTCTCTTCTGCACCTATTATATGGAGTGTTAAATATATCAAGACTATTCAAATTCTTGTTAAATGCTTCACAAATTCGATGGATAGTAGAATGTTTCCGATGATTAGTTTTAATATACGAATATATAAAATATCAGACAGCCTAGTTGGTCTGGAGGGGACACGGTAAGCAAGTAGATGAATTAGTTCTGGAGAATCAAATTTATTATTTACAATTAAGATGACTTACCACTAAGCCTTTTTTGAAACGGAGGCTTTTCACAAATAGAGATTAACAATTACTTGATAAACAATGCTGGTATTGATTATCTGGAGTCTTTAACTGATGAAGACATAGTAAGAAAAGTAAGAAATACGCATGACAACGAAAACAAAAAATAATTGGAGGCATCGGCGCTAGTTGTAAGGATTCTAATACTTAAGCTGTGTCTGTCTGCCTTGAATACGTGATTTTTATTTCTTTATTTTAACATGTTAGACATAATTTAAATTGTACATTGGTGGATTTATTGCCAAATGGCAACTTCTTCCAACCAACTGATGATGATGATTTCACTAAATAAAGGTATTATGTAGCTAATTTAGGTTTTTTACATTTTATTTTATTGCTCAAAAAATGTATATTTTTTAAATACTAATGTTGTATTATTTTTTTAAATTATTATTATCTAGTTATTCTCAACCTTACCGTATTATATTTATATTTAGAACATAAGATTTTCTCATGGTTATTGTTATTATTTATTTAGAGATGTTATGTTTCTTTTTTACTTTTTTCTTTTTTGTATTGCATTTTCACCATTTTTTTTAGTTTTAATTGTTCTATTATTTAATACTACGTACTACATGATTATTGTGCACTGCTGTGATTATTTCTGTAAATTGTTATTTTTTGTAAAAGGTTCTTTGAACCGTTGATGTATAAATAAATAAATACGTGCTTGGATTTGGCGGATGAAGTCGATATATCAATTCCAGAGCCGCGATTATGAACGGCTATCTTCATCGGTATATACTGAAACGGTATAAACTAATATCGATATTTATGTAGGAAAGTGTGTATATTTGTATGAAAATTCAAAGTATCTTCGTCGGTAAGCGGTTATTGAACATGTTTAGAAAAAAAAATGTAAACATATTCTATTTTTCATACAGAAAACTTAATTTTACTTTGTAGATAAACTTGAAGATAAATTTTATCTTTCCATCATAATCGAGGCTCAGGGCTGGTATTCTGAACGCAATTATTGCGCCGCATAGCGCGTTTTCACGTACTAAATACGCGTTATAGCGCGCTGAAAATGCGTTCGGAATATCAGCCCAGGGCTGGTATTCTGAACGGGATTGCGGGCGAAGAGATCGCTCTGTTAGCGTGTATTTAGTACGTAAATACGTGTTAAAAATGCGTTTTCTACGCGCGCTTTTGCGTTTAGTTCGTGCAACATCGAAAAATTGATTTTGTCAAAAAAATATGAACACGTGAAATCAAACACGATGATTTTCATTTAGAATATTATTGAGACTTATACCCGTATGCAGAGACAAAACTCAAGGTGAGGAAAGTACATTCTATTGTCTTCACCTTCGGGTTATTCTCCGCATTTGAGATTAGAACTCTCCTCACCTTAAGTTTTGTCTCTGCATACGGGTATTAAAATAATTACAATTTGTTTTTAAAAAGGTTTACGAGATTTATCCATTTTTGTTTTTAATTATGTTTTACTAAATATGTTTTTATCTGATAATCTTTAATTATATCTATCCCAGAAGGAGTTTGCTACTTATGGGAATATTATGTTATTGTACATTTTTGCATTTTGAAATAAAAAAAAATAAAAAAAATAGCATCACCTAAAACACTAAATTATCTTGGTTTGACTAAACCGTATTAGTTTTATTTCCGTTTTTGAAGCAGTTTTATACACCATGCCATTTGACGTTTAATCATCTGTGTAGTCATTATATAAAGCAAAAATTAGTCATATGGAAAAAATAAATATCCCCAAATTAACCACTCTCTAGGGGGGGGGGGATATAGATTCATAATTGCACCACAGAAAACAATTTTTCAATTGTAATACTTCTTCTTATACCGGTTAGTTTAATCATCAATATTAAGTCGAGTATGTCCCAATAGATGCTGAATTTCCAGCCTGTCTACTAACATTTGGACGTACTCAAACTATTGTTGGCCTTTAACACGTTCACAATATTGAAAACTCAAAAAAAATCGAACACGTTTTGCCATCATATTGGCGCTCGTAAATCAAATAATAAATAAAGCCAAATAATATTTATTTGTTTTTGTAGAAAAACGTAATAATATAAAGACACACTAATCAAACAAATAATAATTGCACAAAAATCTTTAATAAAAATTATCTTAGGAGTTCCAATCAGAACTAGCTCCCTCGGTATATTCGAAAATCTTCATGTAAAATCCATAAAACAACTGTATGTAAAAGCTCTGTTACTGTACGCACACTAACATTATTCTCTACCTTCCATAACTCCTTCCACAAATACAAGAGTTACTAGATACTCCACCCTGATGCTGCAAAAAAAAAATACAACCTTCGGCCAAAGAGGATTGACCTACTACTTGGTTAAAGTGTACAATCTACTTCCATAGATAAAATTCTCAAAAATATTTTCAAAAACAAAGAAAAAACATTAATTTGTAAACCCAGAATTGTCAAAAAAGGACAATTAGTAAATACTCACAATATAAAATTGTTATTAAGAAATGGATAGTGGAGGTGGGTTGCGCACGGATCGATGAGTGCATCAAGCCAAATAGGTAAAATGGGTGTACTGTTTAAGAAATTTGGTCTTTATAAATTAGTTATGTTTTTTATGATTATTTTAGTTTATATTGTTTATTATGTTGATGAAAAATAGGTTAATTAGATTAATTACGTTTTTTAATTTTTTTATTATGTTAACTTTGTTAAACAGCTAATTTAAGGCATGTTTCATTGTACTTATTGTAAAATGTTTCCCTCGGCACGGGACACCTCAGTGAGGGAACATTTTATTTATTTATTTATTTGATACTTTATATACATATACAATATATATACATATAAGGGCGGGTATATTGCCTTAAGGCAATTTCTTCCTACCTACCCAAACTGTTCAGTTTGAGAAAATTATAAATACATGGACATATTGAATCTTACAATTTTATACAAAAATTAAAAGCAAAGATTAACAAAAATAGATTTATATATAAAAAAAAAATAACACTATACCATGAAGAGAGGAGAGGGGATGGGAAGGAAAGAAGAAGGATAAAGGAACAATTTAAATATTTAGATAGTGACATTTCAATCTTGACTTAAATGTAAATAAAGAAGGGGGTCTCTAACATTAGTGGGTAGATTATTCCACAATCGAGCGGCTACTACTGTGAAAGAGGAGGCAAGAAAATTAGAGCGATGACAGGGTATTAAAAGGGTTCTCTCGTTACTAGAACGAATAGATAGTCCGTGTTGTGAAAGAGGTTGGATAAGCTCTCTCAGATAAACAGGCGAAGTGGGATTATTTAAAATATTATTCTGTATAAAAAAAGAATACAAACAATGTAAAAGTATAAATTAATAAATTCCGCCAACAGGCAGAGCTAGCGTTATATGGATTAAAAACTGCTTTCCAATCCAAAGGAAAAACATTGTGAAAATCACCTTTTATGAATTGCGATTAAAACGTTAAAATCAGGTATATCCCCGTTTTTACTAATATATTTATTTAAGTAAATACTAAATTACGAGCGGCACAAAAAATCACAAATTTTCCGATATAAATATTAATTAATATTCCAGTACGAAGTTTCCGATGAAAGTCTAAGAAAAATGCAAAGAACATTGTATCCGAAGATACGTTTGTTACCAACTGCTGACGGGATGTGAATTCAGTCATTTCGCACATCTGTTTTGTTCTATTTTCGTCATACATTCGGCAAAAATACATTCGTGTCTCTAAAACTAGGGTTGTCAAAAATGTATTCTTTAAAAAATGTAGATGCCCGATTTCAAAAAATGCCTAAGTCAATTTTTGTAGTTCTGAGATATTTCAAGTTTGAGTGTTTATTTTGTTCCTGAAATGTTAAATGATAGAATTTCGTAAAATTGAACTTACGTATTGTAAAGTTTTTCTTCATCTTTAGTTTAAGATAAAAAAAATACGAAATGGTTACATGTTTAGTTATAAAATTACTGCAGGATTATTATTTCAGGACCATAGAATTAAGAATAGTCCAGAAACCGCATACGCTCATAAATGAGTAGGTTTACGTTTTGACCCATTAGTTTCTTTGTAGACGTCGCTCAGTACGCGACTCCTGATTAGGATTTAACCATGCCGTGTCGTGTCCTTTTTAAAGTGTAGAAATACTGCTAGGATCTTAAAGAAACAGGATGTAATCACATTTCATGTGTAATTATTAAATGAATTTGTTTGTCACAAATACATTACCTTAAAATTTAATTATTTTTCCGTCTGTCAGATTGTCGAAGAAACAAAATGGAAATTTCGTTAGTGTTGCCAGAGGTAGTAAATTTTTTTACCCTACTTTGCTCATACAATAAGAGAAATAATGAAAATTGAAATGGATTAAACAACGCCGTGGTGGACATTTGGCCGATATTATCTTTAAAACATAAAATATTACATAACATGATAAAAAAATATCAGTTTTATGTAAAATAATTTTTTTTTATATTTTAAGTTCAAAACTCATTAATTCAATTACTCTTATAAAATGACCCTTTACTTATCTACTCTGTTTTGTCAATCAATGTTTCCGAGTGCACAATAAAATTTTAGAAAAATTAACAAATTGTTTTTTTTTTACCTTACATAAGTGTTATGGTTATATTCTTCGCGATCTGGCAATATTACTCGGTGACTTCAAGTATGCGCGCGGCGAAAGTGGGTCTAAGTGGGGGATTTATTGGACACAGTCCGATGTATTCAAATATGATTCTACGCTCCTTCTGGACTATTCTTAATTCGCCTTGCTGCCACAGTTGTCTTGTTTTTGCACTCCAGTGTCTTTTTTTGCCCCACCTTGAGGGTAAAAAATAAGGCATATTTTTTTCCCCCCTTAAATAGTTACAATAGTCCAAGAAAATGTCTAATATAATGAAAGACTATTCAAACATATTTTTTTATTACAATATTTGAGTTTTTCCAAATGTTCGTAGACAAAAGATTGGATTTCACCCCCTCGGGAGTCATTAAGATTAACAAATTACAACAGGGATGGAGAATACCTTAAATAAGGGAATATGGAAGTCTAGGCATTTACAGGGCCTATAACCTGTCATTGGCTGGTTTAAGTGGCCACTTTACACAAAATCAACAAATGGAAGAATTGAAGAAATATGCATATTCAAACATTGACAAAATGGTGAATGTTACACAGTGTGTAAAGTGGCCACTTAAACCATCCAATGATAAGCCCTGTAAATGCCTAGACTTCCATATTCCCTTTTTTAAGGTATTCTCCATCCCTGTTGTAATTTGTAAATATATATGTACGTCTAAAAATTTATACATTAAACTAGATTCTTTAGTGAGAAAATATAAAAGATATAAATTTCGTCTCATTATTACCCCTCCTGACCGTACCTACATGTAGCAAAGTCAAAAAAGGACAAAAAAAAATAATGGTATACAGCATGTTTAGTTAAACAGCATTTATCAAAATTATTCCTGGCCGTTGTTTACCTTTTTTTCCTGTCCTTTCCTTGACCCATACTTATGGTGGAAATGATGGGAATTATAAACAAAATTTCGACATTACATTAAACTTTGCATAAGAATTCTTGGAACCGTCGCGCGTCATTGTAACTGTTATAATAATAAATAGTTTAATATCGCAATACATAGTGAACATTCATCATCCACTGCCCAAAATAAAAGAAAATCCTCATAGCATCAAATGTAGGTCCATTTCCGTGCTCCTTTCCTCGATTAAAATATTTCCAACTCATTACAAAACTGAATTAAATGAGTTTTTTTTGCTACAATCCGCTTTTCGTTAACAGTATACGTATATATATTTTCATGCCAATCCTTTTTTTACCCTAAATTGTGTTTAGTTATAAAGAGATCTACGGAAAGCGGGAACATTTATCCCGAAGAACTCCAATTTCTGAGACGAATTGACTAATTTGTACATTCTGTACAATTTGTACATTGGACCAAAAAATCCAAGTTGTTCTTAGAAGATTTTATGAATAGCAAATTTTGACTTCTGGTGATATTATTATTGTATTTACATAAATATATGCATTACTAATAAGGGGAAAGTTATTATTTAAAATAATGTTTTTTTAAAATAAAATATCCTCACAAAAAGTCTTTTGCGACTTGATTCCGAGTTTGTTTTTAGAGTAGAAGGTCGATTAAATTTTCCTGTATTTAAATGTTTTTATGAAAAGTTTACACGAATACAAAAATGATAACTTTGAACATAAAGAAAATTATCGCAGGTATATGACAGTATATGTTTGTATATTTTATTTATTAATAGCATTGTACATACATGTTGTAACGTTATAAAATAAGGTGGCATGTCTCTCTCACGCATCGAGTCTCCGGTAGAACATGGAATGGCATATTATGGCAGAGCATGGACTCTCTCATGGAGTGAAGTGGATTCTTTTCTCGCTTGTCTATGGTCAGTCATAGACAATTCAGGTTTAAAATATTACTAGTACTTGTTTGCAATAGAAAGACGGGGTAAGAAGTAGATATTAGAAAAGGCCTATTTATTTAGGATTATTTCCCGACAATGTGTTAGGGACAGAGGCACAGTTTATAGTGACACGATCAGGAACGACCCATGCCTGTGAACATATGTATGTAGCCATTCATGAATAGACCTTTGTAACATTATTAATGAGAAAGTTCAGCGTTTTTTAAATATTTCTTTTATTCGTTAATAAACTTTTTAACTCAGCCAATCGTATTATCAGCGCTATGATTTTTTAAAGTTTTGTGTGTCTGTTCGCGTATGATGTCTCGAGTTCTCTTCCGCTTCTCGGCCAGTTGTGCACTCGGAAACATTGATTGACTCAACAGAGTAGATAAGTAAAGGGTCATTTAATAAGAGTAATTGAATTAATGAACTTTGAACTTAAAATGTAAAACAATTTTTATTTGACATAAACCGGATATTTTTATACCATGTTAAATAATATTTTATGTATTAAAGATAATGTCGGCCAAATGTCCACCATGGCGTTGTTTAATCCGAGGTTCAATTTTCATTATTTCTCTTATTATATTAACAAAGTAGGGTAAACATTTTTACTACCCTGGCAACACTAACGAAATTTCCATTTTGTTTCTTCGACAATCTGACAGATGAAAAAATAATTCAATTTTTAAGTAATGCATTTGTGACAAACACATTAATTTCATAATTACACATGTGATTGCATACTGTTTCTTTAAGATCCTAGCAGTATTTCTACACTTTAAAACGACACAACACGGCATGGTTAAATTCGAATCAGGAGTTGCGTACTGAGCGACGTCTACAAAGAATCTAATGGGTCAAAACGTAAACCTACTCATTTATGAGTAGTTAACTCGCCTTCTGTTTGATGTGCGTATGCGGTTTCTGGACTATTCTTAATTCTATGACTGAGGTCCTTTTAAAACATTATTTAGTAATGAAAAATAATCTAAACAATTCGCAATCTCGTGCCGAACTGAACGATGCTGTTGTATTGCGTAAAAGTTTTACATTTCGTTAGCAAACAAACTCACCTCTTATACAATATTTACTCAGATTTCACTTTTTACACATAATTACGCGATTAATTTTTAGAGATTAGAAATCAATAATTACTTTTACTTTTCTAACAACAATTTCTGTGTCCGAGCGGATTCCGAATACAGTTCTTTTTGTGAAACAAAACTAGAATCCTGGGTTAGCTCTTTCGACTCGATGGTTACTCTCAGATTTAAATCCTAAATATGGAAATCGACTGGTGATAAATCCGCCTCGTGATGTAGTGGTTGGCATGTTTGCCCACTTTGCTTGGGGTCCTGGGTTCGTTTCCTGGAAATGTCGATGTAAAATATTGATACAAAATGTGGTTCTACACTGAAATAATTTATAATTCAATTTATTATTTTTTAATAGCCCATCAAACTCAGCTAAATTTAAAAAATATATATTTTTACGTATCGTATTATCAGCGCTGTGATTTTGACGACACAAGTTCTAATCGGTTAGTTTTGCTGATCGGTTAGTTGGCTTACGGAAAACCGGAAATCCATCACAACACTGGCCATTGGTTGATTCGGAAGATCTTGTGACGTGATTCAAAGTAGTTTGTCATCATTATCATTCCCTTTAGGGCGCTGCATTAGTACACCAATTGCAGCGTATCTTGATATTTTTTTTACACGTAGGTAAGACGATCAGTCTTAAGCTTCAGATATCCGTCCAGGGACTGAATTATTCTGATGTGAAAACACCCTTTTAAATAAAAAAATTCATACCAACCATGTCGGGAATCGAACCCGACACCTCTCGCATGGTAGGCAAACGCGCTGACCATTACACCACAAGACCGACAAAGTAGTTTATTTTTATTTTTTTTTTTTTTTCACATTCAAATTTTTAAGAAACTTCGCTGTACAATTAAAAACTTTTGAACAATTAAAAATTACCACGTGTAAGAAAACATTTTTTATACCCAATTTCCAATAGCGCTGAACTTCCTTATTGGCACTAGTTAAGTCATTTTCTTCGTAAAATATATATTATGTAGTTAACGCTTTTCTTGGCAATGTATATATCCTATTTATTTTAAAGAAACCAACAGTCGACAATGATATAGTAACATTAAAAAAAATACCGTTTAAAGACAGACCAGCCAAGTTTCTAAATAAGAATCATACATATTATTAAATTGTGTTACAACAAAAGGGTGTGTTTATGTGTATTTGTATGAGAGTAAGTGTAGATGAGTGTTTATATGTATTAGTGTAGGAGTAAGTGTTCAGGTGTGTGTAAGTGTGAGCATCATTAAATAGTAAGTGGGATCGTATCGCAGCCAGAAATACGGAGTCTTAATTTATTTTTACATAAATTAAGCGGCATGTAAAATATATCTATAGATGAAAAAAAAGCATTATAGTTAGAGCAAGAACGATAGAGGAAAGAGTGTTGTGCATAGTTAGTGCTACAGACTGGCAGATGGAACAAATACTTATTTCTTGACACGCGAAAGGGGACATTGAGATTAATTTTGGGTACATACATGATCTAATTTATTATCATGAACTGAATCGCGAGTAAAACGGCATTCAGTCAAAAACTGCTCGTATATTTTTCATTCTAACTGCATTATCACAATTTATGTTTATGATTAAAACAGAAAAAATGTTTGGGGTTCTGAAGGCTATACAACCTTCAAATGTGTAAAAAAATAATTTCGTTCTTCCAAGATAAGGGTGATAAACTCTACAATGCCCAATGTAGACGATCTGCTACATATCAATAATCGGTGTATAAAAGTGATTTTAAACATGTTTATCACTCGGCGACTAATTTATTATATTGTATGCATACTAACCATTATAATTTATTTTAAAAAGTTGCCACCAGTAGCTCAATCACAAACAATTATCGATGTGCTAATAAGCGAAGTGATAACAATTTTTCACCATGGTTGTTTATCGTATTCGCGATCACAATGCAACATCCGTGAACACCTAATATTAAATGTCAAAATATTTACGATTCGCGACGTATAATCCCGCTGCGCAATCACATACTTAAATTTCATCGGTGTAAATATGGAAAATATTCCAAAACTGCTATTTTTATTTATTATTTATCATTCTATTTATTGCATTTAGCCGGCGGTTGGCAAGCCAAATGTCAAGAAAAGCAGTCGCCATAGTAATTTTAATTTAATTTTCACCTTTTTGTATTACATACCCCTTACTATTTTGCAAATGCAATATATTGTATTATTTTTTATAGTAAACGCAGATTTTTCGCCAGTGAACTGTATTTATTTACGAGGAAAACAAAAAACAAACCGACACGAGCGTTGACTTAGAGATTACACACGCGTTGACTTATGACCGTGTTAACTTAATCATGTTCATTGTGATCGCTCAAATGCTTAGCATGTTTTTGAGCACGTCGATAGTTATTTGTGATTGTGCTACTGGGTAAAATTTTTCGATAAAATTTGAAACAAAAAGTCAGTTGCACGTATTCTGTCAAAGTGTAATTTAGCTATAGTTCAAATGGTGATTTCTTCGTTTTTTTTTTTTAAAGATTTGAAGTGATAATTGCTTCCGCAACTTTCATTATTGTATAAAAAGATGTTCATAAGAATCGTTATTTCTTGTTTTCCTTACATTCTTGTATTTTTTAATATTTGAATGCCTAATGTTGCATATTTTCCCTATAAACTAATATGAAAGTAAAACTGAAAAAAAAAACTTTTTTTAAAATTGTTTTTCCCAGTATTTGCATAAAAAGACATCCATAAAAATATGTTTATAGTTAAATTTAAAAAGGTTGGGCATTGGAGGGTTAAAATATTATGTCACATTCAATAAAAGTATTATGCTATCATCGGGAATCGAACTCATAACACCATGCGTGAAGCAGGAAAATATATCTTTAACAATATTATATCGCAATTTTTTTTTATTATTTATTAATTTTGCCATTTAATTTTCATCTTGCTGCATCCTTTATCATTATATTGTGACGCCGCGCGCTTCCCCCGCGTTCGAATATATTCCCTATCGCGTGTGTAATTAGAGACGATTATCCGCCGCGGCCGGCCCCTTCTCTCGTGCGAACCACTTGTATGAATGCAGCGACGAACAGTTCGCAACGTGAAAATCCAAATCTCAGTCTCGCGATTGCTAAAAGTTACAAATTAAAATTGAATGTGCTTCATCTTCGCCGAGGAAGATACAATGCTAAAATGGCGCGGTTTTCACGATGTTCGACAATACGTAGGTTTGAATTTTTGACAATTTGTTCGTTCCATAGACATGTGTAATGTAATGTGTAATTCGTATGCTACTCATCTGTCATTAAACTATAGGTACCTACCCTACTTGATTATATTTCCATTGTCTGTGGTGTTCTAGATATGTTTTCCCGCGTGTTATTTTTTCATAAAATAAGTTTTCTTTGTTTTCCGCGCTGTTCTTTTGTTCATGCATTTGTATATTTAGAATCTTTGTGATGATTTTTGAAAATAATATTCTTTTTGACAATTCTGGGCTTACAAATTAATGTTTTTTCTTTGTTTTTGAAAATGTTTTTAAGAATTTTATCTAATATATATTTTTTTTCCAACTTTATTTGGTTTTGAAAACTATGCTTTTATGGATTACTTTATCGGCTTTATTTTATGCTTATTTACAATGCTTTATAACGATAATAATTTTTATTTATAGCACAGTTTTAATATATTGCTACAGTAAATGGAAAATAGTTATTTATGATATCTAAATTTGTAGAGCCCTTCCAAAAAATAGAAAAATTCTTGTGTTTGGAAAGGACCTGAACTTTAAATTTTTTAACAGTGAAAAATATATCGTAACAGTAACTCATTCTTTCTGGCTGCGATACGCTCCCACTTGGTATTTAACGATGCTCACGCTTACACACTTGAACACAACACTTACTTCCACACAAACACACCACTACACTTACTCTCATACAAATACACACAAACACACCATTTTGTTGTACCACAATTTAATATGTATGATTTATATTTAGAAACTTCGCTGGTCTGTCTTTAAACCGTATCTTTTTAATGTTATTATATTATTGTCGACTATTTGCTTCTGTAAAATAAATAAATGTAGATGGTGTTAAGCAAAAATACGCCACACCAACTTCAAGCTTAGATATATTTGATGTTTTTTTTATTAATGTTCATGGCACAAATGCCTTTCATAAACATAAGCATAAATACATTTAAACATAACAGTTTTTCATTACAAATTTATGAAATAATCCAAAAACAATATAGTTATACATATTACACAGTTGTTTTATACATTGTACTATATTATAATACTATGCAGTACATTAAACTTAACATACTTAGGTATAAAGATAAAAAATAAAGATAATGCAGTAAATTAAAAATGGCAAAAATCATTAATGCTTAACTTGTTGGAATTGTTGCAATGTATACTAAACATTGGATACATAAAAAAAATTGATAATTATTTAGTTCGGCTGTTAAGTTTGGGATGCGCCACATTCGGAAGACTATCCGTAATTTAAGTGGAAGAAGCTAGGAATGTATGCCAGGATAGACGTATGTGGCGGTCCATTTTCTCTGCCTACTCCTACGGAGAAATGGCGTGATGGTTGTAGTAGTAGAAGTAGAACAGGCATTTGCCCATATGGATGATTAGTAAGGAGAAAATTTCAAAAAGGCTATGAAAAAATGGATAGTGGAGCTAGGTAGAAGTAAAATGGATTGTCACATTCGCCCAAACCAATATTGAATCAACTGCTCCACAAGTGTATAGCTTATGTTAAGTTTTTGTTATTTCATTGTGCGTTTTGTAATATAAATAATATAGATGTACATAAATTAATTATAAACATAAATATGTAGTGTTTAAAACTGTCTGAAAATTTTGTTAATTATCTCTGTTTATTAAGTTAGTCTTCTTTGTTTATTCTCAAATGTAAAAATATTTAATAAAAAGTATATTGTTAAGTGTCCTCGGCACAGGTAACCCCAGTGAGGTCACATTATTTTTATTATTAATTATAGTTTGTAAGAGAAAAAATATGAATAAATAAAATAAATAAATAAAGGAACCAATTGCTACATTAGGCTTATAATATTTCTGGCTTCCGACCCTTCATATACTGAGCCTACTATGAGCATAAGCAAAATATATCAGAGTGTTTTTTGTGCCATTTTGTATAATATGAAATGCACGTTTAAATAAATAAATAAAATCCGCATCGAGTGTGTAAAGGCGTATAAGGCTCGGTAGTCAACTGATATTCCGCCAGGGAATATGTAGTGTGGCTGCTCGTTCGGTTGTGGATTTACCGCGACAGAAGATCGGTGATGGAATTTCTGCTGAGGGTGGCGTTAACCTTAAGGATTATGTAAAATTAAAACAAAATAGAATAAAAGAAACAAATAAATTGTATTCTTCATTCTCTCTGGCACAGAATAAATAGTTGAATATTTTTGTTTACAGAATACAAACAGAACAGACAGCCAGAATGTCATCAACATCTTGGAACTCGGTTACATGATCAACCAACAAAAGGGCTTCATGGCGCGCTCCTTCTGTGACATTGCACAAGTATTTCGCGTGAAGCGGTTCGACTATAAGCAAGCTTCGGAAACGGTAAATATCCAAAATGAATCATAATCCATTATGAACTATATGAACCAGTTTGTGTCTGTAACGTCCGTAGTAGTATCGCGTACTCACAGAACAGAGGTCTGAGGTTCGAACTCCACTCTACGACAACTCGGTTCCTATTTTTCTCGCATAATTTGTTTATTTTATATTAGCATCATATATGATTTCTTCAAAATACAAAATTAATTCAAAAGACTTCCTCATTAGGAAGATCTTTTTTTAATTTTTAAATATTTTATTTAGTTCTATAATAAACATAGTCTAATATATATTTACAACATAATATTTACATCCATACTTATTCTAACATTATTTATCACTATTGTACACTTACTATCCGTATTTATAATATTCAAACTGTTCAATATGTACACTTATATTAACCAATGTATATTAACTATTTACAATATATAACCTAGTATTTTTTACATATACACTCTTTACATTTAATTTTAAATATATTTACACTTTTTTTCATTTTTTATGCTTTCTGGCATTTCCTCAAATAACTTTATTCCCTTGTACATAAGGCAGTTCTGGGACATAGCTTTTGATTTCTTTTCCAGTCTTATATTTGTAGATCCTCTTGTTGCATAGTAATAAAAGAACTCATTGTTTTTTATTTTGTTTTGAAAATATCTCGGAACTATTCCTTTAATAATTTTGTTAATTTCATTGGCAACACTGAATTTGATTCTACCTGTTCTAAGGAGGATGCAGTGTTCACAATTTAATGTGTATTCTTTCTTTTCGTCACTCTTACTAATCTTTGTTAAAAGGTGTGTATAATATTCACTGTGTTTAGGACAAAAGCTTTTTCTTTTTTATTAAAATATGTGTAAGACCTACGTTATTGGTTTAATCTGGTAACAAAAAAATGACACTCTAAGCTCAGTAATTGCTAATAAAAATATTTCAATCGAAGCTAGACAATGGGGCTTTAGTCCCAACCCTCATGTATGGAAGCGAAACATGGAATTGGCAGCGGAAGGCTGAAAGCAGTGTGAACAGGAAATACGGTCTCTTACACAAATGGGTGGTCAATGTATGACAGGATTCCGAATGATAAAATCAGGCGAGAGTGCAAATCTGAGACGGGTGTAATTGATAAGATTAAGAAAGGGTTACCGAGATGGTTTGACTATGTAGAACGAAAGAATGGTGAAGCAGATATATATGGAAAGAATTAAGGCTGTAGTCGGGAAAAACGAATGCAAAATTAGGAAATCATACGATTTTGCCATTTTAAAATGAATGTTTTTTTTAATCAGATCAATTTTCGTAACCTTCAGACCAGCCTTTTCGAAAGCAATTAGGGCTGTACTGAAAGTCAGTCTAAAAGTCAATAAGATATTGTTTTAAATTGAATATTACAATTAGAATTATCTTCTTTTTTCAAAAAAAGAGAATATAATTCTATAAAAAAAGGCTTCAACTAAAGTATTTCAATATTTTTTTTTTTTTTTTTTAAATATTACCGAAGGCATAATTTTAAGTAGAAATAAAGGAAAAAGTCACAGAAATGTATATGATTTAAAATGCTTTAAATTAAAACTTAGCCACGGCCACTTTTATGTTAAATGTATTATCATCAAATTATTACCACAAATTTTTGTTCAATACTTAGCCTTATCTAATTAATTTTTTTGTTTTTTTTTATTGCCCGATTAAAAAAAAACATTCATTTTAAAATGGCAAAATTGTATGATTTCCTGATTTTGCGTTTGTTTTTCCCGACTACAGCCTTAATGGTAACATGATTGGATAGACCAAAATCTTAAGCCTGATCATCGCAAAATCAGATCAGATATGAATGTACGCCAGGATAGACGTGTATGGCGATCGATCATCTCTGTCCACCCCTACGGCAAAATGGTAGTAGTAATAGCAAAACATCAAAACCAATTTTTCTATAATTGTGGTTTGAAGCCTCTATCCTAAGCGCAGTCTGTATTTAATCACATTTTTATTCTGGTTGCATATTGAATGTTCAACAAATTATGCTTGTAGACGTAATTTGTTTTTTGCAAATCTCTCATAAACATTACTTTGTTATTACCTGAAAACATAATATGAAAAATAGTCGACATCTTCTAGTCCTAATGATGTTTTAGCCAATTTTTCGTAACCTTGATTATCATCTAAACAATAACCAGAATATATCACTGTCTAACTTCTAAAATTGGCCTGTTATTGACTACTCACATCTCTGCACGTTTATGATTCTTATCTAAACAATAAAAAAGTAAAGACATACATCTATTATAATACATTTGAATATATCACAAGCTTGCAAACAAATACAGGGACAGTAATTAGTGTTTTTGACTGATAAATTTGTTTGCCTAACTTCATATCTTGGTTTAAATGCTTATTGTATGAAACAATTCATATTTTTCTAATATAAAGTGTATGCTGCGCCAGAATGTAATATTTTGTAAATACTGAGATGCAAAATTTATTAAAATTTTCAAACATCAAACATGTTATTTTGAATAAGTGATTTGAATAAATATATTTTTTCAAGAAAATAAAATATAGGCTTTTTAGCATAATAAGAATCCAAGTTTGTTGCAAACGAGAGGAAAAACATTTTTGAGTAGGGAATATGGAAGTCTAGGCATTTACAGGGCTTATTTTATTTATTTATTTATTTATTCATATTTTTAGCTTACAAACTATAATTAATAATAAAAATAATGTGACCTCACTGGGGTTTCCCGTGCCGAGGACACTTAACAATTTAGTTTTCTTTAATTACATTTGAGAATAAACAAAGATTTAAGAATTATGATCTGTCATTGGCTGGTTCAAATGGCCACTTGGTGTTGTAATCCAGCATCCCTGTAATAATGATGGATGTATTTTTTCCCCTTAATTTTTAGAATCACGTATTGTAAAATATTTTTTAATTCAGCGCCGTGAACAAAATAAAAAATGTTTTTAAATTGAAACTTCTTGAGTTATAATTAAGGCTGTATTTTTTAAGGTGCTGAGTGATGAACGATTCAGACAACAACTCCAACAAATGACTGACGATGCTCTGGAGAAACAGAAGACCGATGGCAGTCAAAGTCCTCCGAGAGATTGTGCTTCAATATATAAGTCCTTGGAAAACAGAGCCAGAATTATACTCAAGGACATGCGCTCCACCATCTCTGATTTCCTGCTCAGGTCAGTTCATAAAAATACAATTTTGCTTTAATTAAAATTAAAATAAAAACACTTTGTTTTTATGAATGTTTTTTGTAGATATTTCTTGATAAAACTCCATAGTTAATGATTTATATAAAGTTATTAATAAAACTTCTTGGATTGGTTTCACTTTTATTTAAATTGACCGACGAGCGCTTTCGCCTATGGAGATATCTTCAGGACTAGATATTTATAATTTATTTAATTACTGACCGATTTTGAAGCTACACATGCTCAACAATAGAGTATTCAATGTCCTGTATGAACATATTAAGTTCTTCGAAATGAAAGCCATTGTCAGGAGAAGTGTACAAGTTTGGATTTTGTCTAAGGGAAGAGACCATTGCAGGAGACTGCTGCAAGACGTTGCATAGATTTATATGTAGTACTATTGAGCGTGTTGCCCAGATATTCATTGAAATTTAACAAACAAGCAAAACAAACTATCACGCCGTTTCCCCGTAAGAGTAGGCAGAGAGGATAGAACGCCATATCACTATCTTAGCATACAGACCCTGCTTCCTCTTTATTCATACATCTTCTCATGCATGCACGCCGATTATTCCTACTCTTGACATGTCCATCTTCAAGTATTTGATGGACTTGATTGTGCCATTTCTTTCTCGGTCTTCCTCATTTTCTGCATCCATCACCATTCGCATCGTAGATCCTTTTAGCTGTTCTTTCGCTGTTCATTCGCTCTACATGTCCAAACCAACGCAGAACCCCTTTCTCGATTCTGTCGATAATGCATGTCTCAGCCTTACACAGTGCACGGATCTCGACATTTATGCGCATATCATACATCGTTTTACCACACATTCGCCTTAGGGATCGCATTTTGACAGCATTTAACCAGCTTTCATCATTATTTTTCCAGTTCCATACTTCGCTCCCATACATTAGAGTTGGCATTAGAACTTAATTGAAAACTGTTAGTTTAGCCTCCTGCCTCCTCCTTTAGTATCCCAATTCAACACAAGGCTCTTGGCCTCATGGAGTTAGGGCTACATTATTATTTTATTTTTTGTAATATGTGTCTTTATATGAATAAATAAAAAAAATAATAACTATAAATAATCAACAATATTTTGAGTTTGTCCAAATTTTTGTAGACAAGGACTGGATTCAACTCCCTGGGGAGCTGTTTATATTAACATATTACAACAGAGATGAAGAACATTTAAGAGAAGGTAATATAGAGTTCCAGGCATCTACAGGGCTTATGACCTGTCAATGGCTGGTTTAAGTGGCCACTTTACACACTGTGTAACATTCACCATTCTGCCTATATTTGAACATCTATATTCCTTCAATTCTTTCATCTGTTGATGTTTGTGAAGTAAAAGAGCTGAAACCTTTATTTATGTAGGTGAGATTCAATTAATTGAATGTTGATAAATTACCTGGTCCATGAAGAAGTATAGAAATTGAAAAATAATATTTTCAGGCGTTGCCTAGTATGTAGGTGAAATAATTCAATTAGTTGAATCTCACCTGCATAAATAAAGGTTTCAGCTCTTTAACTTCACAAACATCAACAGATGAAAGAATTGAAGGAATATAGATGTTCAAATATAGGCAGAATGGTGTATGTTACACCGTGTGTAAAGTGGCCACTTAAACCAGCCATTGACAGATCATAAGCCCTGTAGATGCCTGGAACTCTATATTACCTTCTCTTAAATGTTCTTCATCTCTGTTGTAATATGTTAACTATAAATAAGGTTTCGTGTATGTCCAAATGTTTAAAGACAGGCTGGATTTCCTTCCTAAGATATAAATTTGAGAAGGGAATACTTTTTACTTCATAAAAATCAACAGATCGAAGAGTTAAGGGAATCTGGATATTTATTTTATTTTATTAACATAAACGGCAAATCTGCCTTTTACAAACATTTATAATACTAACATATTTGGCTTAATATTTTTTTTATAAAACATAGAAAGTTTAAATAATAAAACATTCTACAGTAATATAACAAGAAAATCATAAGTACTGTTTCATACAGCTGGGCAAAGTGAACAAAAAACTGTATATATTATGAAATGCATGAACAAATAAATATAATTACCATTCACCATCTTTGAAAAAGTTCAAAAGGTTTGTTCTACAGCAGTGATTCCCGAAGTGGTCTATATCGACTTCCAGGGGTCTATGACAACCTGCAAGGGGTCTACGTCAACGAAAAAAAATTTTGGGGGTCCATGAAATGAAAATGGGGGTCCACGATAGTGGATCTCAACATCTGTACTTCTGGCTGCAAAAAAACATACCCGTTACTTATCCTGTATTATGGAATATAGCGAGCAAATTTTTGATTTCCTTTCCATCGTCATACCTAGTGGAAAGGGGGTTCAGCGCTGTTACTAATCTCCTAACGAAAAAAAGAAACAGACTGGACATCATTGGCCGAGGAGATTTAAGATTAAACCTGACAAAATTGACGCCAAATGTTGATAATTTATTATTTAAGCATCAGGCATCCTTCCCACTAAAAACATTTACTTACTGCTTATTTTATGTTACGTTTATTTTATATAACAGATACAAAATTTTATTTTGAGTAGTTTTAATTTAAATTCAATTAATAAATGTATAAAACTTAACATGTGTTTTAACTTTAAGTTTTTAACACTAAACTTCGCTACAGTTAGAAATTTATAAAAAATCAATATCAGCTAAGTAGGGGGTCTACCAAAAACCGAAAAACATGGCAAGGGGTCTACGACACAAAAAAGTTTGGGAACCTCTGTTCTACAGGAACAATACCCTACACTAAATATATCAGATATGTGGGAATAACTATTGCCGAGTTCATGAAGTCTATTTAATACGGCATTACAAGTATACACATTATTTATACAGTAGAGTGTTCACACAATTATAACTTGATGATAATTCCTCTTTCCCCGTTCAGATTGACGTCGTATACGCTGTACAAAGTCCTGCCGTACTTCGTGAGCAAGGTGGTGGCGTCCCCCGAGCAGATCAGCGTCCTGCGCAAGGCCGGAGACTCGGGCCTGCCGCTCGTGTTTGTCCCCCTGCACCGCAGCCACCTGGACTACATCCTCGTGTCCTTCATCCTGCTTAACTACGACGTGCGCAGTCCCATCGTGGCCGCCGGAGACAACCTCAAAATACCGCTCTTCGGGTAAATGCTAATTTATATTCATTTTGCTTAGTTTATCAACAGCAATCATTCTGACGAGACATATAAATATTCTCTCATTTAGCGGGAAAATATTGATAGCGGTCTGTAAAATAATTATGTGTCCAGGCGGGTGAAGAATACAGTTCTGTAACCCTGGATGCGTGTTTTCGACTCGATGGCTGCTCCCAGGTAAAAATCTGTAAATAGGAAATAGAGTGGAGAAGTCTGCCTCGTTGCGAAGTGGTTGGCGTGTCACCTACCATTTTTATTTCCCAAATCTGACAATATTAGCAATAGATAAAATGGCCGACAATTTGTCTAGATAAATATTCCGACAAGAGACCAATATGCAATAAACATTAATTATCCTTCAGATACAATGTCTCATCATCAGTGATATGGTCTCTGGTTTCGCCACATTTACTTTGTTGTATTTATTTGGTGCACACTGGGCCCTGATAGGAATGTTGCGTTTCTTACTGTGGGTAGGTACCACATTTTTGTCTCCGGCTCAACTTGTCCAATATTCAAAAGTACACAAAATGCATTTAACAAAAGAACAATTGTTAATATAATCAAACTGTCAGGATTCATGTGCTAAGATAACTTTTCTTCTCACCGCGATCGCGAACCAGTTACTTTATCCACTGTATCGTGAAAAAATTATAATCAAGAAACCAGCTCAAGTGCCCCTCCTTCATGACCCCACGTTCTGATCTGATCCTGACTGCCGCGAGACAAGTTACAAACAATAAGGTACCACCCCAGTGCAAGGTAGGAATTGCATTCATTGTATTTAGGGTTCAGTTGGCAAGTAAATAAAGGATAACGTATCCCGCGAACCAGCAGCTTCGAGCGTGCATCTGCTAACGGACAAGTGGCGCGATCAGTCTCTAAGCGGTCTGATTATTAACAGTATACTCGTATTATGAAGGTATTGTGAGTGGCGAGAAAATCACAAATGTTTTAAATGATATGAAAGGCGATGGATGGCAACTTTTCAAACACAAGCAGTAGAGCGTGAGATAGCTGGAGTTGTGAGCTTCTTGTCCAGTGGCGTCGGAAACCGATGATACCAGATGAGCAATTTAATAACACCAAGAGTCCTTGCTAAAATAACATCTGAATAGATTACATCGGCTCGGCCACATTTTTTCTTGAAAATTTAAGTTACGCAGTTTTTAATTGAAAATTTCCCTTTCAGCTGGCTCCTTCGTGGGTTGGGGGCTTTCTACATAAAGCGTCGGCTGGACACCACCGGGTCGGAGAAAGACCTGGTATACCGCGCCACCCTGCACACGTACATGATGCACTGCCTGCGTGCCCGTCACAACATCGAATTCTTCATCGAAGGAGGCAGGAGTAGGACCGGGAAACCGCAGCTACCCAAAGGTAATAAAGAAGCCTAGTGGGCTTGCACAACGAGAACTCTCGCCTTCCACACGATAGCCAGGCTCTTTAAAGACCTGGGCACGAAGGATGAGAACTATTCACGGGGACTTGTCACAATAGATCTTAATAGGTCGCAGTGACGTCAAGAGCTTGCATAGCACTGACCCCCACCTTAAGGAATAAGAATAATAGTGTGCTCCAAATTTTTATTTAATCAAAAATCCGTACTGTTTACAAGTTAGATGAAACAATCTATTAGCCCATTTTGACAAAAAGATTCTTTTTTAACAAGGTAGGAAATTGTACCCAAGATCACGGTTACAAGATCTGTGATAGAAAAAATAATATCTCAGTTTGTTATAATTTTGGACAGCAAAACAGCAAATTTAAATGAAATACAGTAAAACCCTTGTTTTACGCTTTTCAAGGGAGCAGCGAAAAAAAGTGTTGAACTGAAGAAAATGCTAAAGTGAGGAAATGAAAAACTACAGAAAAATTGTAAAAACGGTCATAATTGCTGATTAATCATATTTACCCATGATTTCATTAAAAATATTTTGTATTTTTTCAACCAATACCACAATGTGTTATTTTATTGAATAAAAAAAAACATGTTTAAATAATTTTATGTAGGTACTTAACCTTAAAAACACGAAAACAAAAATTTGAATTTGCATAAAATACATACAATATTTTTTTACCTAAATATTGGGAAATGTTGTTTATATGGTATCACTTTTTTTAGTATGGTAACACAGAATTTCAACTGTCATTTACATCGCGGCAAAAATGTTTCACACTTTTATGATAACTGTTTAAATATCTTCTTTTCACATTATGTTTATAACTTCAAATAATATTTCTATTGCCAAATTTTTTAAATTTCTGTTTCGTATTTTATTGATGTAAAGACTTTATTCTTTCTAAACATGCGTCAACCGCATGTCACAATTTAGTCAAATGAAAAAATTTAGACGCTTAAACAAAATGGTCAAATACACTGAACCTACTTTGAATTTAGTTTGAGACAACAATTTACACACCTTGATTTTATTCACCATTTTGGGCAAACGCGGCGGCGCGCGGCTCGGCGTATTTTGACAGATCGAATGAGTTTTGAAAAAGTTTCAACGTAAAACCGGGGTTATGAAAAACGTAAAAAACGTTAATTGGGGGAATATTTGAATGAGAATGTATGGAAAAAAATGGGACCTAAATATTTCGGCATAAAAAGTGGGAAAACTTATTGACAAGGACGAATTGAGGAACGTAAAGACGAGGTTTTACTGCATGTAATAATGCAGAACACCAGACAAACAGTTTCGACTGTACTTATTATTTTTATTTTTTTTTTTTTTTTTTTTTTTTTTTTTTTTTTTATTCAGGAAACATACAGTACAGTTACAAAGTTTAATATTTTACACAATTAGACTTAATTCTAATGGACCAGTGAAGTTTCCATATTAAAAAGCAATTATATGTAAGGTTAATTATGCAAGTATAAAAAAGAGAAGGAAAAAGAAAACATAAATGAAAGTTGTTTAAAAATTAAAATTTAAGTGAAAATAAGATATTTTAAGGTTTGTAGTTTGTAGTGAGTATTTACAAATGGAAATAATATTAAAAATGAAGAAAATTTGTAAGAGTAATTAAGAATGGAAATAAAGAATGAAAAACATGCTCAGATGTAAAAATAAAATAAAATAGTAATAACATTTTTTTTTAAATACGAAAAACATAAACACATATTTATTTTAAGGGATTCAAAGAAACGATAAGACACTAAATTTAGGTCAATTTAAAAAACATCTTCAAAATTAATGACACATTATAGTAAGAGCAGCAATATATTGATTTTATTAACATATATAATATAAGTAATTAAAAGTAGTTTAAAAGTATAAAAACATGCCAATGGCAGCAGAGAAAAAAGAAAAAATAAAGAAGGAATAACAAGTATAGCAAGTAATCTTTAAAATTTGAAAAAGCAATATAAGGAGAAGATTTTAAACCAAGAGAAGTCGATAAAATTTCATTAAAGCGATTTTAGTATTAATACAAAATTTCAAAAGAGAAATTTGATTTATAATAATTTAAAGATGTTAAAAGTTGCTGAAGACCACATTTAATATGATTGAGTGACCCATGCGAGTACCAATGTCTATGCCGACCGCTGTTTGTTACAGAAGACACCGCAAAGTTTTATACTTTTTTTTTTTTTTTTTTAAATAGTGATATTTCGGCCTAGGTATTTCTAAAGTAGAATAACGACGATACGGAAAGATATTTATTTTTATATAATTTTTGGATTTCTAAATTTATGTAATAATTTTACATCTACCCATGTCAAAAATGTTTTATTTATTAATTAAAAATATTATAGACATTAGTTGATTACGGAGACACAGTTTATAGTGACACAACCAGGAACAACCCATGCCTATGGAAAAAATAATAAACCCGTGAACCTGCTAAGGCCAGTCTCATAGTTTAATGGGTTTTCATGTTTCTTTTATTTTCATGT
This sequence comes from Micrasema longulum, assembly GCF_059751315.1. Lineage (NCBI taxonomy): Eukaryota > Metazoa > Arthropoda > Insecta > Trichoptera > Brachycentridae > Micrasema > Micrasema longulum. Next base: position 168,474 of record NW_028279243.1, read on the forward strand.
GATTTTTATATCTTTTTTATATGAATAACTGAGCAAATATCGGTTATTTATTGACTAATTGTTTTTTTCACTTTACCAAAACACAAAAATCTAAAATAATTAAAAAAGAAATCTGTGACTCCCCCCCGTTGATCAGGTTTTAAAAAAAGTTAAGATTTCAAGCCTAATGGTGGAGCTTCACGATGAAGTCACTGTAGTATTATTAAGTTGTACAATTTCCCAATAAAATAAAATTACACCATCTGTTGAGAAACAGGGAGAACTTGTTAAGTCCATATTATGAATTCTATAGCTGCTATAAAGTACTGAGGAAGTATGTTTTAATTTTGTATTTTTTTATTTTAAGTTTTTCCATATAATTTATAATCTCTTAGAGATTTTCGAAAAATCTCCGAATAATGCAATTTACAAACTCTTTTTTAAATCCTGATGTACAATTCATTTGAAGTCGCAAAGTTGTTTTACCGGCAGGACGTTTCGCTTCAATGTTTCCTTTCGTGTTTCCTTATGTGTTTTTTTGTCTCATCGCAGGCGGCATCCTGTCTGTGATAGTGGATGCCTACCTGGACGGGACGATCGAGGACGCCATACTGGTGCCCGTGTCCATGAACTACGAGAAACTCGTGGACGGGAACTTCGTGAGGGAACAGCTCGGCGTGCCGAAGCAGATGGAGTCCTTCGGGGCGGCCATAAAGGCCATCTGGAACGTCTTTAACTCCCACTACGGCAGTATCAGGATAGACTTCAACCAGCCCTTCTCAATGCGGGTGAGAAACACTAACAGAACAATGGCCACTTCTAAGAAACGCCTAAAACATTATTATAATATATCCTTAGAATCTCAACACCCTTCCTTCATTTTTTTCTTTCCCGAATCCTCTTCCTGTCTTCTTCCAAACTCATTACCTAATTCCACTTTCCTTATCATATAGGTATATTATATAAGTATTTTTATTAATAAGTTCATAATATTATGTAGAACCTCTATCTGCTGACTGAAAAACAACTATAGTTTGAAAATAATTATTTGCATTTATATAAATATATCTTTTTTAATTAACAATTTTTTTTTTAAATTTGAAATTGATTTTTACATCGATAAAACATAAGACAAAATTTCCTTTATCGTAGTTTTCAGAAATAATACTAAATTTGTTTTACCATGATACCTTTTAATTTATCCACCCGCAAAACGAGCGATGCAGCAATGCCGCACCCCGCAGATACTAAAAATGCTTTGCGTCCCTCAGGAACTGGTCCAATCATTCCGCAAGCCGAGCCAGATGTCCCTGTACCCGGAGATCGTGCAGCAGCAGGAGATCTCCATCGCCATGTTCGGTCGGGAGAGGACCCTCACTGCCAACTCCAGCTGCGCCAGCCTGTACGGGACTGACTGTGTCCAGGAGGACCAAAAGGGACTGGTGGAAGCCATAGCTAGACATGTTGTCTACGGTGAGTCTATATAATATAATATAATATACAATAATATCACTGGTTCACCTAAAAAAAAATCTTTTATTTTTTCACTATCGCAATTTCTATAGATATTTCTAGAGATCTAGGATATAAAAAATGTTTTCTTGCGAGCGGTAAAAATTAGGTCAGCTATATAATGTATGAAAAAATTAATAAAAATAAGTTTTGATAAAAATGAATTACTTAAAACATCTCAGGTTCGGGTCAACAGCTGTTTAGAATAGCCAATTATGTGTTACGATAGATTTCTGGTTTCCGGAAGCCATGTTTACCGCGTTATCATTTACTTGGGGTTATCTTTTAATAATAATTTTACACGTGAGAATAAACAAGGAAGACTTAATATACAGAGATAATCAACAAAATGTTCAGACAGTTTTAAGTTTATAGTTAATTAATTTATTTCTTTCGACGGCTTACGCCTTTAACAAAGTATAAAATAATACTGAAACAATAGGTAAGCAGCAAATTAACAATAACTAAATGGTTTAAATAAAAAAGTATTGAAGTAACAGAGGCGATGTATCATAGCATAAACAGTAAAACAAGTATAACACAGTACAATTTAGAAAAGAAATGATTAAAAAGTAATGATTTTAATTGGCATAAAGATAAATTAAAGAAATCTAAGTTTCCATGTTTGTTATGTACACATATATTATTTATTTTATAAAACGCACAATAAAAGAACAAAAGCATAACATAAACTTTACATTTGGGGAGCAGTTGATTCAATATTGGTTTGGGCGAATGAGACAATCCATTTTACTTCTACTCAGCTCCACTATCCATTTTTTTATAGCCTTTTTGAACATTTTCTCATTTCAAATTGTTTTAATAGATAGTGGACGTAGGTTATAGATTTTAATTAAAGAATACTCAATATTCCTTTGTCCGAAAGTGGTAATAGGTGTTATTTTTTTTAAAGTTGTCTTTGTGTTGAGGATAAAGTGATTGTATTATTTGTATGCGTTGTATTGTTGGGGTTATGTCTTTCATTTGAGTAAGAATAGTTTTTGAATCTATAAGCGAGGATTGTTTTAACATATAATTACTTTGGTGTCATAAGTTATGAGTTTTAACACTTATTTTGTTAACAAATTACAATAGGGATGGAGAATACCTTAGAAAAGGGAATATGTAAGTATTTTGTTAGTGACTATGAATATATCATCGGGTTCTGGCACAAGTTGGTAACTACATTTTGCTAGTTGTGAGATATTGCACTTTTAAAGTCGAAAGCCTATCCCAAATCAACAATTCTAATAATTCTGGCAGTTGAACATTATAAAATATTATTTTGTGTAAATTGATTTTTTTGCGTTTATGTAATAGTGTATTTGTAACTTACGTATACCTATTGTGAAATGCAAAGAAAAAAATATAATAAATAAAAAAAAAACTGTATGCACATAAAAAGTCCATACTTAATATCGTCGTCAACGGGAAAATACCTCTTATGTGGTCGATTTTACGAAAATGAGTTAAATATGACATTGCGTAGATTTTCAACTGTTCTACCGATTGGAAAAACCTCCCATGCGTAGATAATACTGTTACTTAATTCAAAACCTTTATTTGTATCTCTTATGTGGTCTTTGAAAAAAAATCGTTTTCAAATACCTCCCATGTATTCCATGTATACATAGGAGCTTTTGATTTAGCAAACTTCTATGAATATTAGCATAGTGCGCGTTTTGAAAAAAACACATAGGAGATGTTTCATTGTTTCTTCCTGCTCATTCCTGCCTTTGGCGCCTTTTTTTGACAGTGTTGACAGATTGATTTACTCTCACCTAAAAACGTTTTAAAGCATATTTTTAGCATATTAGTGGTGCATTACAAACAACATAGAATACTATAGGAAAGAACTGATAATACTTTATGTAAGTACTATTATTTATTACGTAAATTATGAGGTTTTTTGTTTTCTTTACTACTCACATAGTATTGAGGTTATGTTGTTTAGTTTAAATAATGCGGAATATTATGCATTTAACTTTTCGGCAAGTTCATTCGAACCAAAGCTTTTAAAAATTGCTAATGCCTAATACTATTTGTTCAAAAACCAAATTTGATTGTGTAAACTTTTCTCAGATAATGACAAGTCGAGGAAGACGTATGATTGAAATGGTGAACGAAGAGAATAATAAAGCAACAAAAAATGCAACAGAAGTAGAAAATAATATTGGCGAGCATTCAACACTTCAGATGACATTATCATCTGAGGAATATTTTTCTTACATCCCGGATGAGTCCTTGAAGAAAATAATTTCAGAAGTATTACCATCCACCAATGATTACGAATCGCAGATTGCAAAGCGGACTGATGATGGTGTTTTTATCAATTTTATGAATATTGAAAATGAAATGGAAATTCAATTTTTGGATCAAGCAGAAGGGACCACAACTACAACTACAATTCAAGCAAGTTCTAATTTATCAGTAGATAAAACAGTGCACACTGAGGACCCTGTTATTAATCATGAAGTGGAGATTCAATTCTTAGACCAACAAGCAGGGATTGCAACTCGAGAAAGTTCTGATTTATTAATAGACAAAACATTGCGTGATAGAAAAGAAACTGGAAGACTTCTTCGAGCATCAGGAAGTCCATACGTGGGATATCGTAAAGTTAATCAAAAGGTGGTTAACGATTCGAAAAAACCAGCAAGACTTATGAAGAGTCGCTGTGGGCATAATTTGTTAGTAAAAAAAACTCAGAGGTCTTTCATGTGTGCCCAGATAACTGACTGCATTCGTCAAGGTCTGTTTGAACAATTTTGGGAATTAAAGACTTGGGCTGAAAAAAAGGTGTTTATCAGAGGATTTGTGCACACACGATCTATAAGAAAAAGACGAAATAAAAATGTGATTGAATCTAAAGTTTCACAAAAAGAACGAGGCCATGATATTTTATTACCAAAAGATGGGGGTGAAATGGTAAAGGTCTGTAGGAGGTTTTTATTGAATACCTTGTGCTTGGGAGAAGATACGTTCAAAAGATGGAATAAAAAAGAAAATATTATTGAACATGATTCAGCTGAACATAATACAACTGCACAATTACCGCCAAGAAAAAAAAGGAAAATTGAGACTTCCCAATCTGTAAATAATTGGCTGGATTTATTACCTAAGGTTCCTAGTCATTATTGCAGGAAATCATCCAAAAAAATGTATGTAGAACCGATATTTCGATCAAAGAAGCACATGCATGACGTATATTTGAAATGGTGCCTTGAAAAAGAATTATGCTCTGCTTCCTTGAGCGCATTTAAAGAAGTTCTCAAAAGCAAGAATATTGCTATTCACAGTCCAAGAAAAGATCAATGTGATACTTGTTGCAGCTTCAAACTGGGTCATATTTCAGAAGAGCTGTACAATGTGCATGTGATTAGGAAAGATCAGGCTCGCTTTGAAAAAAATAAAGCAAAAACTGATGCTCAAGTCAATAGTAAACATATTGTAGTGGCTATGGATCTTCAAAGCATTCTATTGTGCCCAAAGACATTACAATCTGCAATGTACTACAAAATGAAATTACAGGTTCACAATTTTTCAATATACAATTTGGCAAATCGTGATGTTAACCTTTATGTGTGGCACGAAGTAAATGGTGGTGTTACTGCAAATGAATTTACCACGTGTATAATTGATTTTATTTTGACTTGTGATGCAACATGTGAGAAAATTACATTAGTGTCAGATGGTTGCGGTTATCAAAACAAAAATAAAACCCTTGCTAGTGCCCTCAGTGATGTTGCTGTCAAAAAGAATTTGACCATCGAGCAACTTTACCTGACTAAGGGACATACAATGATGGAAGTAGATAGTGTCCATGCTACATTGGAGCACTTGTTTATCCCTCCAATAAACACGCCCTCAGATTACATCGCAATGATGCGAGCAGCGAGGCCTGAAAAGCCCTACACTGTGAAAGTAGCGAGCTATGATTTCTTTTTAAATTACGAGGGTAAAGAAACTAATTTTAAATCAATCAGACCTGGAAACCAAATAGGGGATTCAACAGTGGCTGAGTTGTGTAAACTAAAATACACCCCAGATGGAAATGTATTTTATAAAACTAAATTTACCGACGAATGGGCAATACTACCTCAGCGGCGTACTATTGAACATAATGTGCCATTGAACAACATTAAACCCCTCTATGATCAGCCCATTCCTATAACAGATTCTAAGTTTAAAGACTTACAATCCCTTAAAAGCGCAGTAGAAAAAGACAGTCATTCATTTTACGATAGCCTTCCTCACAAGCCAGACTCGAGAGTTAAACATAAAATTAAATCTAAAAATTAAGTAATAAGTTGATTACTTCTTACATACCTGCAAAGATTTATTATTAAAATTATTAATTATAAAGGGCAGGCAGCTGCAAGCTGACATAAAATGATTGTATTTTAACAATATTATTTTTATTTTGTTTTATTTACTTTAGTTTTTGTATGTACTTTTTTCTGAATAAATATTTTGATTTGATTTTTGAATTTTGAATTTTTAACTGGCAATTCAAGTATCCTATGTGGCTGATTGTTCATTTTGTACATCTCTTAACATCTGAAAAAATGCTCCCATGTATAGTTAAAAACCTCCTATGTGTCATTTCATGTCCAAAAAAACCTACCATGTGTTTAAAATCACAAAAAATGTTATTTGTACTTCAAATAAAAAGGTTTTTTTTCGTGAAAATACATTCTGACATTTAAAATTAAAAAGCGTATTTTTGGTGTTTTATAAAACAATTCGTAGCTCTCAGAAATCAGTTTTTAGTTGCTCCTGAACAATTACGTTTTTGACACACGGGAGGTATTTTCCCGTTGACGACGATATATTCTTTGTGTACATAAAAATTAAATAAGTCAAACTAAATTAAAATTGTAAAATGTATTCCCCGGCACGTGTTTTCCCAGTGAGGAATACATTGTTAATTAAATTATATAATGTATTCTGGTAAAGTATTAAATAAAATATTATTTTCAGTAATATTGTTTGTTATCAGACTGCACCAATGCGACGGCAATTATGTCCACCAACGCTCTGGCCTTCCTGCTGCTGACCAGATTCCGGGGAGGCTGTTCCCTGGCGGACCTGGCTGCCTCCCTAGATGGACTGGCCTTGGAGCTCATCAGGGACGGCCGCTCCATGGGCTTCATCGGAGACTCTGTGGACGTCGTCAATCACGCTGTCAGTATAATATTATTGGGGATACATTCCATACCAATATTTCTAGTATCCGATATGTAGCCTGAGACACTGATATGCTTTGAATTTATACTATAGAAAACCCATGTAAAAAACATTTGTAACCTAGATGAAGGAATCCTGGGTCATGTGTAAACTTAAACATTTACAGGCCTATGACCTGTCACATTCACTATTTTGCCCAATGAAGATGATTACCACAATCGCCTTTATATCTTAAACGAATAAACTATTCAAAGGTCGCACCATTTTGTATAATGATTTTGATATAAATATCAATAAAAATCCTTAATTAAGTTTTACTATTTTACTATCATCATAATATTTGTCGGCCTCGTGATGTTGATATTATTATTATTCACTATTGTTTTTTTTTTTAGACGGCTTACGCCTTTGACAAAGTATTAAATAATATTGAAAAACAATTATACTAAAACAAAACACCTGAACACAGTATAAAAATATAGATACATGATATAAAATCAGTTGAAAATAAGGAAATAATAAAGAAAAATTAAATAAGAAATAGGTAAGGAGCTAATTAACAGTAAATAAAGGGTTTAAAAAAAAACGTATTAAAGTAACTGAGGCGATGTATCATAGCATAAGCAGTAAAACAAGTATAACACTTAGTACATTTTTATAATTTAGAAAAGAAGTGATTAAAAAATAATGATTTTAATTGGTATAAAGATAAATGAAATAAGTCTAAGTTTCCATGTTTGTTTGCTAACATGTGGAAGCGTGGAACCGTGGAATAGGAGTATTTGGCATAGTTTGAACTATGCAAATCAACAGCAAAAGAAGTATCTTGTCTCGTCCCACGCTGTCTCACATAAAAATTCACACAATTTAAAAATTCGGGACTGTCAAGAACATTATTTAATAACTTGAAAAGCAGCACTAAATCTGAAATTTCCCTTCTATCACTAATACGTATTAATTTTAACTGCTTCATTAAAAATTTATAGCTAAGCTCTTCAATTGGAATGTTTAATTTGAAATTTATAAATTTTAAAAGCTTGTGTTGGACCTTCTCCACACTGTTTATATGGGTAACATAATGAGGAGACCAAACTGAGGACCCATATTCTAACTGGCTTCTTACTAGTGTCGTGTATAATATTTTCAATACATCAACAGACTTGTTGTTCTGATAACAAAGCCTAGGGTTTTCGTGGCTCTATTTACCATCTCATTCAAATGGGGAACAAGGGTTAATTTATCATCAAAGATGACACCTAGATATTTTATTTTCTTTACAAGAGTTAATGTCGTATTACTGATGCTATGAAAACTATCAGTCTACAAAAATCATCACTATCATTTTGTGTGTTTTAGATCAAAATCTTGGGACCTGGTCTAGTGTTGAAGGAACATAATGAAGATAACGTAATTGTGAAGCCAGTCTCCATCCTCCCTAACGTCATCGAGTTGTCCTACTACGGCAACTGCCTGTTGCCTCATTACGTCATGCAGAGTGTTGTGGGTAAGACTGACATCAGCATTTGATCATTACCCTTGTATTGTATTTGCATAATACCCCCTACGTTTACAGACAGATCATTGTTAATAATTTTAATTTCAAGCAAGCAGCCTAAAGTTGATGCATATGCGTTATTAAACAATCTACATTATTTGTTACCATTGTGCCTTGCATATTGTTATTTTAACTGTCAAATATCTGATGCATGCTCTGTAATTAATTACCTTGAATATCCAAATCTTAACCGTCAGTCAAACTTAGCTACCCTAAAATTAAATTGAATTTTTTTTTTTTTTAAAAGACTTGCGTGATAAAAAGCAGTCTCCTCACCGACTCGATGATTTAACTAAAAAATGCCAATCCAAGCAAAGAGTGCTTGTTTAAACATGAATTTTGACGTTTACCGTGCGTAGATATGTTTGGAGTGTCGATGTATATAATATCTTCTGTAATGTATTTTGTATGTTTCTACTTTAAGAACATTTATTGTCGCCATTTTCGTATTTTAGTCCTCATTTTAATAAAATTTTATTATGTTTTACTCACGTTTATTATTTATGAAACTTGTATTCAAAAAGTTCAATGAAAAAATGGTTCAAACATCCCTCCGTAACTTTTTTAACAAAAAAATACTTTCTTGATTTTTTTTCCACTACCCTCCATTTGCATTTTCCCACCATTTACATTTTTTTTGTTGGCCCCTAGAAGAACTTAATTTAGGGGTTTTACTGTATATTTCTTAATAATTAAGAAGAAAAAATATTCTCCCGTAAAATATTACTGCTATTGGGTACGATGTTTTGGCAATCATGACTCGATATGTTGAATCCTTGTATATTTGCCACATTCCAATATCGTCTTCATGCCTCGAAGTTACTGGGTCTGTATTGTATTTTCGTAATCTTATATTCCGAATGTAATCTTTCTTAATGTATATTAAATTACATCCGTATTTCATTATGATTATTTTTGTTTACAGTGACATCTCTGCAAGTGCTGATAGCCGACCGTCCATCAGAGAACTGCCAAGTCAGTTGGCAGGAGTTGATGGACCTCTCCCTAGAGCTGTGCGAGATCCTCTCCCAGGAGTTCATCCTGTGCAAGCCCTGCCAGGATCTAGAGGACTATGTTAGGGAGTCCATCCACAAGGTGGTCTGCAGGGGCTGGATTCAGTCAACTAAGGTAACAATAACATTTTACCCGCTTTAATTTATACTTGTAACATCTTTCTTACTTTCTAGTTATTATAGAAAATCTTTGGGATATTTTTAAACAGGCTTTTATGATTAGCAAACTTATTTAGGAACGACATAGGTGTAATATTTATAATTAGTTAAATTATTATTCATATACTCGTGTACACATTTTACTCGAATGTGATTTTTTAATATTTTTTTCAAATTTCTTTAAATACTTGAGTTGCCATTTTGGCCAAAGACCATTCTCAACGAGTTGCAACTCATTTTTTATTAAGTAACTTAACAGTTTCGCATATTTACTATCAATTAGGGATACGTTTTTTTTTTGGTTATATTTATCTTTATATGAATAAATAAAAATATAAAATCAAATCAATTTTTTTTAAACTAAGCCAAAATTTAATATTTATTTACAATCAAGCCACAAAAATAACAAGACATGGAAACTTTAAAGGCTTTCATTTTACCCCTCACTGCAGTATTTTGACAACCTTTACAAAAGATGTTAAAAATTAACTAAACTTAAAATTTTATCACTAGAATATGAATTTTCAAAAAGTAAATTATTTGGTTAAATGAATGTAATCCGTAAGGGTTTGTAAATTTAAAAAAAAAGATTCAGTAAATACTGCTAAAAACCTATACAAAATAATATTAAGAACACCTTTGAACTGTCAAACAATGAGTGAGAGTGGAACTATTTAGTGGTAGAAATGGTAATTAAAGGATATTTTTTGTTCATTCACAAACACAAATTGATGTGGACATTTTCTGTTTTCACAAAAACACCGTATTTTTAAGAGTGAATTTGAGGCAATTTCAATTGCAGGCACAGCGACGAAACTGTCCATTACGTGTCTGTTGTTAAACCAAAAATTTGCAATGCTTTTGTTTTATGCGATAGACTGAAATGGCTTCTCTATAAATGGGTCACACATTAGTCGTTATAGTCTCATTTAATTTTATTGTTATTATAAACTTTTTAATAGCATTGTTTATTAAGTATGGGCTTTTAAATATTTAAATAAAAAACATATAAAATATGTCGTCTTCCCTTTCCATGTCATGCGCCACATGCCTTTTCAAGCAGTAGATGCTGCATATAACAAGCAGCAAAAGATAGATGTACAATTTATCGATTTTATTTCTTTACAGGATGACGATTTAACGGAAGACCAAATTATGGGAATTAGAATGTCGAGATCTATAATGCCGATGGATTCTGAAGAGTATCACCAGCCTAGCTACACCAAAATTGTATACTACAACGTCAATCAAAGTGAACAATATGTAATAGATAGGTAATTATGTTTTATATGAAGAATGCAGTTCTGTATGTAAAATACAGCCAGAACCCTGGATGATTTTTGTATTTAGTTTTTTCGACTCGATGGCTGTTCTCAGGTAAAAATCCTGAATAAAGAAATCGAATGCATATAAGGCCGCCTTCTTGTGTAATGGTTGGCGCGTTTCTCTACCATTCTTGAGGTCCTGGGTTAAATTCCTGGCAGGGTGGAGGTGAAATATTGATATTAAAGGTTGTTTAAACTTAAATATTTCATTGTTCCTGTCACCCGAAGTGTGTGACTGATCGCCTTACCTTCATGTAACAGATGATGGAAATTTGCTGCATTCGGTTTACCAATGTAATGTCCTATGCGCCACTGGGTGTGGAAAGGAGAACGACGAAGGTGATGAAATAAAAATGAAAAGCACTAACTTTGTTATTAAAATCAATTTTATATTCTGACCGGTTTCAGAGGAAGACTTGTTTCTTTGTCAAGGCTTAAAAATAAACTGAAAATAAATATTTACTAAGTTACTACTTCAACCACGCCATTTCTCCATAGGCATAGGCAAAAAGGATGGAACACTACACGTACATGTCTATCTTGAGATACATTCTTAGCTTTTTCCACATTTAAACATCTTGTATTACAATTATGTTTGCTTTCGATATGACCAGACTTGAGATCTTAGTTTATGTATCACTCTAGATAGTACAGGTATATTTGAGAGCAAAAGAGACAATTTCATGCATCACACGCGCGAATAGCAGTTGCCAGTACTTCAGTACGGTACTCCAGTAGCGCTGTAGCATCTCTGGCAGTAGCTCTCTCGAGTTTTGTTAGGGATGGACCTCTCGCTCGCGCCGCGAGTGTGAGCTAATGGTTTTTTCATGTTTTTAGCAATAAGGAAGTTCAGTGTTTTTTTAATTTAAAAAAAATATTTATAAAATTTATGTGTCGTATTACCAGCGCTATGATTTTTTAAAGTTTGGTCATTTTGAAATTACTTCGCGTGTGACGTCACAAGTTCTCTTCGGTGAGTTCTGCTGATTGGTGAATTGACTTCCCGTAAACTATAAATCTATCACAATACTCAATTCAGAAGAACTAGTGACGGCGTTCAAAGTAGTTCATCTTTATTATAATAATTTTGTTTTTTTCATGCATTTTTAAGAAACTTCTCCGTATAATTGAATGATCTAATTTTTACCGCATTTTAGAAAATACGTTTTATATCCAATTTCCTGTAGCACTGAACTCCCTCATTAGATTAAAAATATTATCACTATTGACTTCAACTATTAATAATTGAAGCCTATGAATATTCAATTTTTCAAATTAAAAATCTCTCATTTTTGCATGTTTATCAACTACACATCACCGTAAAGTGTGGATGTTTTTGGCACACTAAGGGAATGGTAAACAATGAATTCCTCATTAGGAAAACCCGTGCGAAGGAAGACATTTTACACTTTAAATTTAGTTTGATTTATTATTTTCTACACAAAGAATAGTTTACCGATGATTGAAGTTCGATAAAACTATAAATTTGTTTTTTTGGATGTTTATTTATTGCAAAATTTTATCTTTCCAGACAATACCTACAAACAGTTCTTAGGCCCCTTATAGATGTGTACAGTACGACAGCTGAGTGCCTCCCAGAGCTACTCACTACAGATAATGGCCTTTCTACACACGTTACTGAGCCTGCCTTTGTTGAGGAAGTACTTAACAACCTGAAGCACAAGTTGGCCACTGGAAATTGCAAATATGGTCAGTGTAATTTAAATATAACATTTATTTATTTGTCATAGCTTTTACTAGCGGCTTCATTATTATACATTATATTCATTCACACATACACAGACATGAATACAAACGTCACACACATACATTCAGTAAACTCGTTTCCTATATATTATGTATTATTAGATTTACAGTTGATTTTTTTCATTGGCTCTAGTATTTTTCATATATTTCTACTTATTTTTTATGTAATTGTAAAAATCCCAAATAAAATAAAATAAATATTGTCTGAAGACAATTTTTTCCTACCTCCTCAAACTGTTTGAATTGAGAAAATAAATACTTAATATGAATATAATGTAATCATTTTAGTTTTATTAAAAAACAAACAATAGATAATATTAAAATGTTGATGTGCCCGTTGGTTATATATCTAATGAAGTATAAATGTTATACATCAGGCGAAGCTCTCTCCACGGACGCCATCAAGAACTGTCTCCGCCTATTCCGGATGTGGGGAGTCGTGGAAGTTCACACCGAAGGCAGGCTGAGGAGTCTCTCTATAGCCAAACCCTACCAAAGTCCCTCCAAACTGCGGAGCATTCACAGACTGATCGCCAGATTCAGGACAGAGGACCAGAATGAAGAATCCACCGCGCAAATCAAACGATGATCGCGCTGCATCAACACATACGCATAATACACTTCTGTAAAACATCGAAGGCTTGATTTTGTAACCCGAGATAACAGTTGAACGATGATTTTCCATTGCCAAATGTTTGAAATTAACACGATTCACAATCCGAGTATGTATATACACATTTTGCAGACAACTACTGCATTTGATCCTCGAGGGATTATATCAAAATTTTATATTATTTCGTCCGAACCTTTAATTCAAACCACATATTGTCTATTTTTTAATAAGGCTGGGGCACATAATAGAAGTTTTAATTACTGCCAAAACTTTTATATTATCTATTAAAAACATTCAACTGACTACAATGGAAACTCTTATTTTGGAATTTATAAAAATAAAAATGTAATTATGGATGGTTGGTTGTTAATGAGCCGAATTGTTAATGTTGCACGTTGTGTTAACTTAACTTAACACTTAACACGTGCCTCTCATTTAGGAAATGACAGCTATAGCCGCCAGTTCAAAAGACATTGGTAGTTAATATACCACTGTACCGTATGTGAAACTGAAGTAATTATATGATGGGAGATATTGTGTCCCAGTGTGATAGCCGAATAAGATGTACTTCAAACCATCGACTGCTGTCCAATCGGAAGTGAAATATTCCAAAAAACAAGAAAGTTATATGTGTCCATATGAGTGGAACGTGTTGAACTTGCCAACTCTAAGTTATCTGCTTTGTAAAGATGTTATGGCTAGACTTCCATATTGTCTCAAAACAAAAATCACCCAATCGATTAGTTAAATAATACATTGTTTTCTGATTTGATAAAATGAAATATTGGAGTTTTTTTCATGTTTAAGTTTCACAGTGATCGATTGTTAATTAAATAATATGATTGTGCTTTGGATTCCATCAAAATTTTAATTTAATTGTTATAACGGGTATCGAGAAAGCCACTGAGTTCTGATACTCAAAAAAATAAAAAATTTAATACTCTCTTAGAATAAGGCAACATTTTTAAATATTCGACTATCAAGTGACTTCAAGTGCTTTAAAATATGCGGTGCTAAAGAAAATGACATTAGTTTTTTCACAAATTTTAGTGGGAACCATACAGTTTCTATTCGTCGGAGTGTTTAAGTTAAAATTCAAAGTTGATATATTAATTTTACTTTTTCTAACTTGTTGATTAGTGATTATCATATTGCGACCTTACGAAGGTAGGTATTGAGTGAAATCAGTTATTACCTTGATTTCCCCGCAAACATCGATTTTTGGCAAAATATTTATCATAAAAAGTACAAATAATGAGATATCCCTGGAAAAAACTTGTAAATATACTATGTATCAAAATGGTTTGTAAAAGTTCCTTCAAATGTATACATATGTGCATATTGTTTCAAGAACAATGGATTGGTTCCATCAAAATTATTTATCATGAAATAAATCCATTGCTAAAACAGAGTTCAAAATTAACAAACTAAATCCGTAATGCTCAAAATGCAAACTCTACGGACCAAAAACGGGGGTTGTGAATTCTATTTTCTTTAGCATAATTAATCAGAACATATTTTGTACATTGATATTTATAAAAAGCGTGTGGACGGTTATAAATGTTTGTTATTTAAAAATACACTCTTATCGAGATCCTAATATTATATGTAATATTATAAAGTATATTCTATTATAAAATTCTGAATAAAAATAATTTAATGCAATTACAAATTGAGCGCGTTGTGAGTGAAGTGACAAAATGGTCTAATTTTTGTATTAAAAGTTTTAACTCTTTGAACTTTGTGCCTTTTAAAAAAATACTAAACTGTTGATATTTTTAATTAACACAGATGTTTTGTACATAAATAAGCGGGTAAAAAGGTTTTTAGATTATACTGATTACAGAACTTAACCCTTAAAATGTCAGTTCACTTCGTTGCACAATGCGGTTTTCTGGGTTATTGTGTCGTTTGCACTCTCTTCTGACGTTTCGTATCATATTATAGTGTCCATCATCAGGTTTGATATTATATATGTGGGTATTTATATAACGTTATGTACCTGGGATTTGTACCGTGTCGTAGTCTTCGATATGTGCAGCTTGTTAATCTAAAATCTGTGTTGTGGGATAACTTAGATATGTGGGCACTCCAGTACATGACCATAAAAAAATATTGTCTTTGATTTTCCTATAGTCCTTACAATATACATTGATTAGATTGACAATGGTCAGCAAAAGTGACTACATAACATTGTAGTAACGTCTAAGGAGTGATTTATATTGACACACGAAAAATCATTAGTATCTGGCATGTTAATTTATTTTTTTAATACAATGCTTACATATAAATCAACATATTTATATTATCAGCTTTAAAATTAAAATAAACCTAATTATTAACGACGTTCTTACAAGGTTACGTCATTTTGCAAAAATGTTAGAGATGGGAAAAATTGATCAATGTAATCTGATTGAATATAAAAATAATTAATTTGCTGTTGTTCATGAATAAAAGTATTGAATGTCTTATTTGTTAGTAAATAATTGTCTGAAACACACTATGATAGGCTTGTGTTTGTGTTTTTATATCAATTTTTGGAAACAGAGTTTTACGATTGCATGAAAAAACTGATAAAATCGATTTCATCGGTACATGATCAGTGGTCAGTAATTTTCCATCACTAGTGGCATTAGTTTGGAAGCTGTCTATTTAATCAAGCTATATTTTAAGGACTATAGAGTTTAAACCATTGAAAAAAAAGAAGATTGGAAATCTAATCAACTGACAGCTGAAATTTGATGTGTATTGTTTTAATCGATTGTCTATTACAGAAAAATACAAACGAGAAATATGCGTTTTTATTTATTGTAATAAAAAAAGTACCCATAGTAAATTAGAAGTAATAATAATATACTATACATTAACAATATTAAGAAAAATACTAAAATAACATTGAATATGTTGGTCAAACCCTCAGAACCAGAACCCAGAAAACCTCATAACGGCCATGAAAATCTAAGAATTTTACTGTGTGATGTTATCACGCGATGAACTCTTAAAGATATAGTATCCAGTAATAGAATACGTCTTTGACAAGAGAGAAAACTCTGGCCATTTGAAAATGAATGGAAAAAATACTGATTTTTATATGAATTTTGTATGCGATAATAACCACGGTTTTCCAAAGTTTAAAACTTGTAATTACGAAAAATATTTATTCTATTTTTATACCTCATGATGAAAAAAATGTAACAACAAATATATATATACATATATATTTAAGGTGTATGTTTTGGTCTACAAATTTATATTAATTTATCCCAACTCAACAAGAAAGGTGTAACTGGTTATCCAAAATATGTTAAGTGTGCGCTTTTATTCATGCATAGTGAAATAATCATTCTAAATTTTCAATAATAATTAAGTTTGATTCATAAAAAAAAGATTGTTTTTAAACTTAAAACCTACATGAACCTAAACATTCGACCATCTTCAAACTGTGACAAATATTGTCAAATGTCGTGAGTTTCTCCAGATATGATTGATTTTTGACGAGTGTCATTTGTCACCGATGCGTAGCCACCAGATATTCTCGATATTTGTATTCTGTAAAAAAATATTAGGTCAATGCCAAAATCAAAAATCTGCAAGAACTTGATTTAAAGATGTTAAGGTTAAATGTTAAAACTGGTATTATAAATCTCTGTATTTCAATTTTACTAAAGCAGCTTTATAATATAAAAAGTTATGTAAATATCGGGTCTTGTTGCAAAAATTTATTTATTCATTTAACAATTGTAGTCAGCATTACTTTATGGGTTTTTTAACCCATTATGCAATGTAGACTGTGAAGGTAGAACAACATGAAGTAAAAATTAATTCATAGAAAGCAGATAGCTACTAAACTGCCGATATGTACAAAAAATATGTTCATATTATGTGCAGAAGCTGTATTCAGTAAACAAATTGCCCTTTTGGGTGAATTCTGACTTGCATCCGTACAGCTTCTGGGTGTTAAAAATGAGGAGGTTCAATGGTTTTTTTTTTTTAAATATATTTTTTATTTGTTTATCGTATTATCATTTTTAAAGTTTTGCATTTCTGAATTTACTCCGCATGTGACGTCTCGAGTTCTCTTCCGCTTCTTTTCGGTCAGTTCTGCCGATTGGTCTGTTGACGGTAAGTAAACCGGAAAAATTTCACACCTCTCTTATTATTGGTCAATTCATATCAACTAATGACGTCGTTCAAAGTAGTTAGTTTTTATTAAAATACATATTTTTTTCCATAGATTTTCAAGAAATTTTGCTGTACAATATAATGCTCTAATTTTTACTGCGCGAAAGAAAACATTTTTTGTATACAATATCCCGTAGGGCTAAAGTTTCTCACTGTGCATGAGATCTCGTTCTGGTATAGTTATTGGGAGCATACACTTAATCTTTTTCCAGTATATTTAGATTATTTTATTATTTAATCTCATATTATGCTACAAGACCAGATATTAGTCGCTTAAAACTCAACAAATTGCAGATTCACAACTTTGGCATTTGCTATTATATAAAAACTATATGCTACAAAAACAAGTACTTGAAATATGATAATTTAATTTATAATATAAAATATTAAATACACATGTTTATAGGTGGAGTTTGTTGTTCATATAATTAAGACATGTTTATCAATAATAATGATTACTCTATACAACCACCAAGATATCTCTAAACATAATTTTGTATGTGTTATATGCCAACGTTTTGTAAACAAAACAATATTATAATATTTGTAAATAACAATCCTTAATAATAAATATTATACTTATTCCGATCCATTTTACAGATATAGAAATTAAAGAGCACACAGTAAAAAGAGACTAATGTTATCTAACTTTTCTGTAGATATTCGTATTTCTTGATAATAATTTACCAATTTACAAAGTGTCAATCAAATTCCTCTGTTTATTTTTACTTTTCTTTATTTGCCATCTTTGTATTTTGTCTGTGCGAGCATATTCGAGAATGGTAATCGTAAATCGTTTGATTGCAAAACCAGCCCTTGTATTTTTTGTCCCAAATTGCAACTGCAGACTAATTCATATGAAAAGACAATGATAATCGTAATAGGAATAACAGTAACTAGAGTTAAAGCTATGGGAGAGATCGGAGCTGTGGCTCTGATGAATAAATATTTTGCTTAAAATATAAGTGCTAGCACAAATAAGGGATTAGCTCAAATAAATGTGATTGTAACAATATAAATTTATATAAATATGAATAGGTCAACTGCTGTAAGAAGATGCTCGGAAGATTTTCATTTGCTGTGAAGTTGGAGCGATTCTCTCGCTGATTAGTTAATTTGCTCGCTAATGAATTCATTCGGTCAAATTGAAACAATTGGATGTTAAAGCAATACGCCCATTGGTCTATTTGCACTCAGATGCGCGCCTATTGATCTGTTTGCATTTTAATGAAACCCTAATCAGTCTATTTGCATTAGAATGTAATCTGTTCTCATTTTCATGAAATTTAAAATTTTAATGATTTAACAATCTACTAGCTTTTACCCATGGCTTCGCTCGCACGGTATTTGGGAGAAAATAGTTAGGTAATTAATTTGTTTTGTCGCTTATCAATAAGAATTTTCCTGATGGAATAATATATTTTTACGAGATAATTACAAATTTACGAGAATTAGAAAGTAGCTTGATCGATTTCCGATCCTCTTAACCCTCCCTCCCCGGTGATGTGTAGCTAGTACACGTTGCGTCTACTAAGTATAATATCTTTATAAATATACATGTAGTGGCGTTACACGTCCACTACATGTCCAGTCACGTAGTCCAGCACTAGCTACTTAGTAGCTCTCGGGAAGTTGGCGCGGGTGCACATTTCGCTGAAGAGTCGTTAGCGGTACCCAATGGTTTTTTCATGTTTTCAGCAGTTAGATTTGAAATATTATCATCTTTGAATTAAATTATGGTTCATTAAAGCCATTCCCTATAAATATTCAATTTTTCAAAAGTGTAGTGACTACACAGCACCGTAACGCGCGGGTGTTTTTAGGGCAGTAAGGGAAAGGTTAACTATTACTATGAAAAAAATATGACTATACATTTGTCTATGGTGACGTAGCATCGTTATTCTATTCACGAATCCAGAAATCCCATTACAAAACCAAAATGAAAAGTAAACCAAACTAACCATAGATAAAGCAAATCAATAGTAGAAATTTAAAGAATTAGTTTCAAATAGATTCTTTTTGACACCCACTTTGCCGCCTACTCATTTTCAAATAATTTTTCTCATTGTTGATATATCAATTTTTTTTTATTGTATTTTTTTAAAATTCAGGATGAAAAATAAGTATCCTATTTTACTTCTCCCCCCATGTCAATCGATCGCTCCGTTAAGTCTGACGGAAACACAAACACAAACAAACGAACAAACACACTTTCGCATTTATAATATTAGTATGGATTTACATTCTAATAAAACCTATGCATCTATCGGTCTATTGTCTACCGTGTAATAGCTAAGACGCTTGCCTCACTGGATTCGATTACCGGTGAGACGACAATTAGATGTGACAGTTCTTAAGTCCGAGTGTTCTGTGCTGTAATTGGCACTTTATCTGGGCTTCTTGGCCTGTTGTGGTGCAAAGAAAGTTTCGAAGCAAACTGTTTTCGTTAGAATAAATTAGTTCGGTGTAAAGTTGGCGCATATCCATCACAGTAAAACCTGGTTTTAAAGTCATCGATTTTACATTTTCCTGCTTTTTACTCCAAAATATTTAGGTCCCATTTTTATCCATACATCCTCATTCAAATATTCCGCCCAATTAGCGTTTTTTACGTTTTTCATAACCCCGGTTTTACGTCGAATTTTTTTCATAACCCATTTGATCTGTCAAAAGACGAGCCGCGCGCCGCCGCGTGAATGGAGAGTAAAATCGAGGTAATTAAAAAAATATGTAAATTATTGTCTCAAACTAAATTCAAAGTACGTGCAGTGTAATTAACCATTTTGTTAAGTGTCTAATTTTGACATTCGACTAAATAGTTACGTGCAGTTGAAGCATGTTTAGGAAGCATAAAGTCTCAACATCAATAAATTACGATGCGGAAAGTTTAGAAAATTGGCAATAGAAATATTATTTGAGGTTATAAACATAATGTGAAAAGGATATAGTTTACACAGTTATCATAAAATAATGAAACAGTTTTGCCGCGATGTAAATGACAGTTGAAATTTTGTGGTGCCATACTAAAAAAAGTGACACCATATAATTAAAATTTCCCAATATTTAGGGAAAAAATCGTTGTATGCATTTTATGCAAAATGAAATGTTTTTTTTAGTGTTTTAAAGGTTAAGTGCCTAGATAAAATTATTTAAATATGTATTTTTTTAAATTCAATAAAAAATGACACATGCTTGAAAAAATACATAATATTTTTTAATTAAATCATTGGTAAATATAAATAATCCCCGATCATGATAGTTCTTACAATTTTTCTGCAGTATATTTAGTATAGTCTTGCACAGTAGTTATATTTTAATGAAATTTTATTTTTTTCCTTACATTTTTCATCACTTTAAAGTTTTCCTCAGTTTTACACTTTTTTGTTGCTCCCTTGAAAAACGTAAAACAAGGGTTTTACTGTATATGATATTTTCATTAGTAAAGTTTAAAAACTTATTTATTTTTACTAACTTTTGATTTCGAAGAATCTTTCGAATGCATCAGATTATTATCATTTATATGATTCATATTTCAAAATATATTAATGATTGAGAAGTGATGTCACAGTGGTTAGGTTATGTATCTATGCATCTTCTTATAACAGTCGGCCTACATAATTTAGTAGGTAATATAATTGTATAGAGATGAGGTATACGCGTAGTATGAGAATAATTAATCTCTTCTACTTTTGTATCGATCTTACACAATAATAGAATATTAATATGTATCCGAATTACTGATAGTAAGAAATAAATATTTTATTATTGATGTAATAATAATATAAGATATTTAATAAATTTAGTAAATGAATGAGTTTCTTGTTTTATTGTCTATCTTACTACAGAATTCATTTAACTATTGTAATATTTATTTATTACTGTCTGGCGGTGCGCAAATGTCGAGATTTGTGCATTACGTAAAACTGAGATAAGTATTATCGACAAAATCAAGAAAAGAGTTTTGCGTTAGCTTGGACATGCAGAGCTAATGGACAGCGAGAGAATGGCTAAAAAGATTTACAATGCGATTCATTGACAACCTCTGTGGTATACTGTCTAAGACTCTCGACTCGCACACGGAAGGTTCCGGGTTTGATTCAAAGTAAGAACGCAAAGCGTAAAATGTTATTTTTATCATGCCTGGGCTGTAATTCACCACTGTAATTGGCCTGTCGTGGTACCAAAAAAAAATTACAGGCTGTGGTCTCTTGGGTAGTGTCGAGGACTCTGGAGTAGAAGGTTCGAATCCCGCCTTACCGCAACTTGTTACCCATTTTCTAACACAACTATAAATAGTCGTAAACGACTAAAAGAAAATGGCCCCAAAATTAAAATATTTTGCGAAATCATAAGAACGCAAATATTTTTTTATTACAAAATTTATGTTGTTTATGCACTCATCTTTTTATTTTTTATACCAACTATACTTCTTAACACTGTTTCTATCTTTTATTGCTTTATATTGTATTTTTAAAATTTATATACTTATGTTTTATATAACTTCCATTTATGTAAAAGCCTGATGCGCGTGAATTTTTTTTTTTAAAATTAATAAAAATAAAAATAATAATAATGTTGATGGATGCAGAAAACAGGGAAAACGAAGAATGATCCAACAAATACACGAAGATGCACAGTCCATGAGTGACAGTGGTGTAGCGCTTTATCTCTGCCTACCCCTATTGGTAAACAGCATGAGGGTTTGTTGAATTATTCTCGAAGTTTTCAATTTTTATTCTAAAGAAAAAAACAAACTAAATTAAATCAGGAAGAATAACATATAAATAAAATTTCTTAAAAGACAAATATTAAAAAACCCCGGGGTGCTATTCTGAAACGCTCTCGTGGCACGAGAAAATAGTTTATCTCGTGTATTTTGTATGTAAATAACGTTTGGAATACAAGCCCTGGAAATTACAGTGGACAATAATAACGTTTAGTAAACCCGGCTAGGAAGATTCTTGGATTTTCCTGATAACCTCAAACTTAAAGTCGAGTTGTGGTCCCGTGGCTAGTGTCTCGGACTCACGGACTAAAGGTCCGTCGTTCGAATCCCACTCTGCCCCAACTTGATTCTATTTTCTAATAGTGAGTTATTTACAACTCGTTGAAAATGGCCCTAAAAATTTAATATTTGGGTAAATCATAAGAACGCAAATATTATTTTTCTTGAAAAAAAAAATGAAAAAATGGCAATCAAAGTTATCACGAAAGAAACTGATGACCTGGAATCCCGACAAAGTGCATCACAAAAGTCTCTGATGATATTTGGAAAACCTACAGGTGAAATGAACTTTGACAAAATTCGATTGGAATACCGACACGACGAATGCAAGAATATTTCAAATATTGCGACAATTCATTTCAATAGATGGCGCAGTGCAAATGAGTTAAATTTGTAAAAAAAAAATGTTAAATACTTAAAATCGAAAATCCGGATAATCGAGGTTCTAAAAGTATATTCGAGGTATTTAAAAAATTTTACTACCTACCATTTACTCTGTTTCCTACTCCGAAACTATTGCTTGGACACTTCCTTCATTGTTTCCGGCTTAGAGTTGGTCTCCGGAAATGGACCCTCGTTTCATCAGCAGTGACGTATCGACGAAAAAAATCCTTCGGATCACGTTTTATGTTCGCCAAAAGCTTCATACGTGTGCGTTTTTGGTCGATAGAGAACAAACGCGGCATCGCGCGGATAGCTTTTTCAAATACAAATGTTTGTGTACGATGGCGTATACACGCTCAGTTGATATGTTTGCAGCCTCTTCTAGCTTACGGGCTTTGAAAAAATAAATATGAAAGATCTCAGAACTCATGAGAACTTAAGTCACGAGCCATAAGATGCACCCGAGCACGGCCAAACGTAATCCGAAACATCCCGACCGCAGGTTTCGGCTGAGCCGAAGTTTTGGCTAATTTTTAGTCGAAACCGAAACCGCGGCCGAAACTCGTTTTATTAACGGAAACTGGTTGAAACCGAAACTAAACTTCGGTCGTTAACTAGTTTGCTTTTTACAATTTGTACGGCCAAATTCGATTTTATGCTCAGCTGATAGTATGCTATAAGGCGCAATTTTTCGTTACCTTATCTAACTACGGCTTTAAGAGGTCCTGCAGCTCAATCACAAATAACTATCGACGTGCTAATAAGCGACGTGATAACGATTTCTCACCAAGGTTGTTTATCGCATTCGCGATCACAATGGAACATCCGTGGACACCTAATATCAAATGTCAAAATATTTACGTTTCGCGACGTATAATCCTGCTGCGCAATCACATATTTGAATTTCACCGGTGTAAATATGGAAAATATTCCAAAGCTGCTATTTTTATTTATCATGCTACTTGTTGCATTTAGCCGGCGGTTAGCAAAAAAAATGTCAAGAAAAGCAGTCGCCATAGTTATTGTAATTTAATTTTCACTTATTTGTATTAGATACTCATAGAGATATAGATATTTATTTACGAGAAAAACAAAATAAAAACCGACACGAGCGTTGACTTAGAGATTACACACGCGTTGACTTATGACTGCGATAACTTAAGCATGTTCATTATTGTTCGCTCAAATGCTTAGCATGTTTTTAAGCACATCGATAGTTATTTGTATTTTAGCTACAGGAGGCCCAAAAAAGCCATTTTTCAACATTTTTTCCTGAGAAAACTTTTAAATTTATTGATATAAAAATTAACTGTACAATATTATGGTAACTTTTATCTATATTTTAACATGTTTTATTTGTAAAAATAATAATTTTTAAAACTGCTAAAGCTGATATCCAAGAGCTCCTCTCAAAAAGGCGCCTTGCGGTGACCACGATATCTCAAAACTGGATAATTGAAAATAAAAAACGAAACGGGTTTCGTTAATGTAATGTATAATCTTGTAATTAATCGAAGAAGTAAGCAAAAAAAAATTTCAATATTTTAATGTGCCAATATGTCTTCTTGCTCAGACTGATCATCGTGGTTTCGGATGTGACCGGTTCAAAGAACATCCTGTATAAGCCCTTAATTCCCCAATGACAAGAATGTGTAGACTAGTACTCTTCCAGTGACTTGGAGTTTCTTAGGCGGGACCTTCCTGCGTTTTGCAGGTCTCTTGTTAATGTCAAGAAAAGAGGGGGGGACGCCATGGCTAAACTGAGCTACTGTAAGACTTATACCCGTATGCAGAGACAAACCTTAAGGTGAGGAGAGTACATTCTATTGTCTTCACCTTCGGGTTATTCTCTGCATTTGAAATTAGAATGTACTTTCCTCACCTTAAGTTTTGTCTCTGCATACGGGTATTATTATCTATACTATTCCAATAGAGGAAAAAACGCCACATCACTCTATCTTTGCATACATATCTCGCTTCCTCCACATTCATACATCTTCTCATGCACGCGCGCCGATTATTCCGACTTTTAACATGTCCATCTTCAAGTATTTGTTGGATTTGGTTTTGCCATGTCTTTCTCGGTCTTTTTCTATTTCCGTATTCATCAACATTCTCATTGTAAATATTTTTAGCCGTTCTTTCGCTGTCCATTCGCTCTACATGTCCAAACCAGCGCAGAGCTCCTTTCTTGATTTTGTCGATAATTCCTTTCTCAACCTTCATAATGTACGGATCTCGACATTTGTGCATCTTTCGTACATAGTTTTACCACACATTCGCCTGAGAGATCACCTTTCAAAAGCATTCAGCCTGCTTTCATCTCTGTTTTTCCAAGTCCATACTTCGCTCCATACATCAGAGTCGTGACCAGGACTCCGTTGTGAACTACTGATTTTGTTGTTCTAATTTACTGTCCTTATTTCTGACTTGAGCTTAAATATTATTTTCTGTATTTATAAATTCTTTTTTTTTTCAAATAACATTTATGTACCAGTAAACTGTGCAAATTGGCTTAGACCGTTTATAAATAAATAAATATGCCTAGACGTCCATATTCCTTTCTCTAAAATGTTTGTCATCTATGTTGTAATATGTTAATTGATGTTTTTTGTAGAAAATTCTTGATAAAACTCCATAATTAATGATTTTGATGAAAATATAAATAAAGCTAATTGGTTAATTTATTTTTTTAACAAGCTATCTTCGGGACTGGTCCTGAAGATCCAAATCATTTCTGTTTTTTTTATTGGTTCGACTTAGTATTGCTAACATCTTTCTACTTATTGATTGATTAAAAATCTCTTATAAAATGTGTTAAAAGTTATCTATGAAAGCTTTTCTTTTTTATGATTACAATACTTTTACAGGCAGTGTTTAACCTTTCTGAGCCTAAGCGAAAAAATCCACTAGTCCCGGACGGGGAAATAGGAATACCCCAGCTAAAATGATTGTCACGGTAGTGTTTATAAAATTGTTTCATAATATTCAGAATTTTCTGCAAACTCGTATATTATTTTATTTTTTTATTTTTATTTACATATGTATATATACTCCGAGTAAGCATTTTCACGAGATGTTTATGCATAGAAAATTATTATAAAAGAAAGTAGAAAGACACCATGGTATATAGTACACTTTGTGGGAGTGGAAGCGGGAGACAGGTGTTTATAATTGAACTTGGTTCAGTGATTGTATAAAATTAGACAACTTGTTATCAAAGAAATCAACACTGGTATGTTGTTGGCAGACCTAAGAATTCTGGGCATAGGGAAATAAAAACCATAGTTAGTTCTATGGTTATCGGTATGAAAGAGTTAGTTCTGTCTGGGGTTTCTAGTTGGGATATTTAATTTTATAGAGCTCAGTAGTTCAGGCGCATCAAAGAGTGATTTGAGAATTTTAAATAAGACTAGAAGGTCGGATTTGTTTCGATGGTCTTGAAGAGAAGATATATTTAAGCTAGTTTCTTACTCATTATACGTATATTGGTCTTTAGATATAAGCCCAACCTCCAGCCTATCTTTTTTTAAAATCGATGTTGAACTGGTTCAATTTTTTTGATGTGAACATCATAATATGAAGACCAGATAATATTAAGATTTATAAAATACTGTTGTAAAAGGATGCTATATCGTCGGTGATATTGCAATACCGCGTAACCTGTTATTTTTAACGTTTTTTTTAACTGAAGTAACTTCGTTATAGGAACTAATAGCTATTAGTTTTGAATTATTGCTACAATTATAGTTTTTCTGATGCTTCGACGGTATTTTTGGTTGATTAAAATCGTAAGTAATATACCAACAGAACGCTTCTTAAGGTCCCGTGACAAAACAATCCATTGATAGTTATGCGGTATTGCAGTTTTACCGACGATATGACATCGAGCTCCTCTTCTACTACACTTTTATAACAATGCTCTAAATTCACGCAAATCGTTACCGGGAGTTGTGAAGGAATGCTTGTGAAATCTAACGCACAAAATCCGGATTTTTGTGGTTAATGCTGGAAATAAGACGCACACGCGCGAACTGACCAACGTATCGAAGATTATTAAACTAGAAAGCGAATGAATTGTGATGTTTGCTGTTTGCACGGGAAAAAGTCAAGACAAATGTGAATTATTATTTAAAGAATTTGGCAGAAATTAAAAAAATAATTTTGATACATTTTTAACATTATGAGGAAGGATTATGCAAAAAATAAATCAATATGTTTTTTTTAAAGCATCAAAAATAAACTAATAAAAGTTAATTAATTATTTGTTTACAATATTATGTCTGTACTCTTTCACTTTTATTTTGATCGCAATCAAAACTAATGTCTGAGCACCTGATGGCGAACTATTATTCATTAGTTTATCGAGAGAAAATATGTTTTTCTTTTTTTAATGTATTAATATTGTAATAATATGTGTATTTTCTGAATAAAGACTCCATTAAAAAAAAATCTTCATCATCATTCCCTTTCCGCACCTAATGGTGCGTTGGGAACTGCATAGGTACACCAATTGCAGCGTATCTTGATCACATTTTTGTTGCATCAAGGTAAGATGATCAGTCTTACGCTTCAGGTACCAGACCAGGGTCTATGAAATATTCTAGTGTAAAAACACCGTTTTAAATAAATATCCCACATCGACTATGCCGGTAATTGAACCCGAGACCTCTTGCGTGGTGTGCAAACGCGCTGGCCGTTAAACACCATGAGGCCGAGAAAATGGTTATTGAAAAAAATTTGCTACCCGAGGGACCCTAGTTACCTCCTCAGACCCGAAGGGTTAAATAGCTTTTTTATAGTCAAACGTCCATTTTGACAGCTAACCGATACAAATCGAGCGAGCGGAGCAACACGTTATTATAGCCTCCGTCCTCTCCCTCTCACTCCGCGTTACTTTGTTCTCACTCAGTACAAATCCACCAACCGGAGCGTCCGGTGTCGCTGTATGTGTAAGCAACTGTTGTTCGATATTCAAAAATATGACATTTGAATCAAACTCGTTCTGGAGCCCGAAATGTTCTAATTCAGTGGAGGTAGTCAAGTGGACATTGTATGTAACCAGGAAATAACAAAAAGCAGTACCTACCTAACCGTAATTCAAACAAAAAAGTGGTTGTGTTGTTTATAATTTTGTGAAAAAAATGTTGACAGTGCGTTAATTCCAATTATAGGTTTTGGATTGTTGAAAAAATATTCCTCTTGAATTAATTACAAGTGAATTTAAATTATTTAGTTTGTTATTGTTTATTTACAAGTATTGTGTTTTACATCGAGAAATGTATATAGGTAAGTTTTTTGTTATTTTTACAATGCTCATGTAATTTACTGTCTGGTAGAACTCCGTTTATCCGGACTTCAGTCTTCCGGGTTGCCAAATGTCCTGATTGTTATCAGGAAAAAAAGTATAATTAACATATTACAACAGAAATGAAGAACATTAAGTATAAGGTAATATAGAAGTCTAGGCATCTACAGGGCTTATGACCTGTCAATGGCTGGTTTAAGTGGCCACTTTACACACTGTGTAACATTCACCACTCTGCTCATATTTGAACATCTATATTCGTTCAATTCTTTCATCTGTTGATGTTTGTGAATTTAAAGAGCTGAAACCTTTATTTATGCAGGTGAGATTCATCCAATTGAATTATTTCACCTACATACTAGGCAACGCCTGAAAATGTTATTTTTTCAATTTCTACACTTCTTCATGGACCAGGTGGATTTATCAACAAAATTTTGAGTTTGTCTTAATTTTTGTAGACAAGGACTGGATTCAACTCCCTGGGGAGCTGTTTATATTAACATATTACAACAGAGATGAAGAACATTTAAGAGAAGGTAGTATAGAAGTCTAGGCATCTACTGGGCTACAAAAATTTAGACAAACTCAAAATATTGTTAATAAAGTATAAGTTTAAAAAAAAGAAAAAACATTTTTGAGAAGGAAAAATGTAAGTCTAGATATTAACAGGGCTTATTAAATGTAATTGGCTGGTTTACGTCGCCACAATATACACTGTGTAACATTTACCATTAAGTCTATGTTGAAATGTCCACATTTCCTCAACTCTACCATCTGTTGACTTTTGTGAAGTAAAAGAGCTGTAACTTTTATCATGTGGGTGAGATTCACTACGGAGGAAATCCAGCCTGTCTACAAACATTTGGACGTACTCAAAACATTGTTGATTTAACTAACTGGTATAAGAAGAATTATAAAAATTGAAAAAATATTTTCAGGCGTTGCCTAGTAGGTGAAATCGTTCAGCCGGATGAATCTCATCCACATGATAAAGCTTTCAACTCTTTAACTTTTCAAAGGTCAAAAGATGGACAAGTTGTGGAAATGTGAATGCTTAAACATAAACAGAATGGTGGATGATACGCGATTCGCAAAGTGGCCAATGAAACCAGCCAATGACAGGTCAAAAGCCTTGTAAATGCCTAGACTTCCAATCCCTTCTAAAAAATGCAAAAATCCCTCTCAGTTGCATCAGATTTATAGAAGTTTTTAATTTTAATTTAATTGTGCAATCAACTTTGTTTAAATGTTTAAGTATTTATGTATTTAAGTATTTATATACATTTAAGAAGTGGTGAATTACTTAAAAATTCAGTCTCCAGTTCATTCATGGGTATGTCAGCAAACAATGGGCTACTAGGCTGTCCCGTCGGCAAACCCTGTGTTAGGCTATAAATTACATTACTATACTGAAAATCCATCTCACATTACCATGCTTACAAGACAAAAAGACTCGATTTATTAATTTCATACACAGCGTAATACTGATAAAATAAAATAAGATATAATGTATATCTTGATGAAGAAGCTTATAAATGGATAGCTTTAAAACCGGCCGGTAGAAAAAACAAAAAATGAGTGGTTAAAAACAAAGTTGTTATTATTTTATTTAATCATCATCATTATTCCCTTTCCGCATCTTATGGTGCATAGGGAACCAATCGCAGCGTATCTTGATCATTTTTGTTAGATGAAGGTAAGATGATCAGTCTTACGCTTCAGGTGCCAGTCCAGGGACTATAAAATATACTAGTGTAAAAACACTTTTTAAAATAAATAATTCATGTCAACCATGTCGGGAATCGAACCCGAGACCTCTTGCATGGTAGACAAATATTTTATATAATTGTTTATTAATTATAATAGTTTATCAAAATGAATAATAACCAAGTTTGTGCTTCAAATAAAAAATATATATTTATTTTTGTATATGCAGTCCGCTTATCGTGCACATTTGGTCACATCGTCACCGGGTATTATCAGGATTTGATTATTCATTCAGTTTTGTTGGAATATACAACTTGGAAATCTTTGGGATAGATCTTCGGCTTATCGTAGATCTCTTCGCCACTTAAATAGCGTGGGATGTAGATGGATTGGCATGGTTAAGCTTGAAATCTCATATGTTTAACGTGTTTATGAATACATGGTATACCATTATGTTATTGCCCTTGTTTGCCTTTGCTACATAGTTTTATGTTCTTTTTGTTCAGTTTCTTGTATATATGTTTCTTCATAAAACTGTTGTAATTGGCTTGGGCCGTATATATAATAAATAAAATAGAAAAATTTACAGAAAAACCCACTCATCATAAAAAATGCAAACACATGAAAAACATATGATTTTTATTATGTACTCGTATTATAATTATTGAACTGAATTATTTTTGTAGCTATTCTATTGCTAACCTGATGGAAATTAGTTAAGAAAAGATATACTAACTTTTAATGCAATTGTTTAAATTGTGTTAACTTCCTTTAGCTAGTTAATATTACATTATTTGTATATTATTTAATATGATCATCATAAGCATAAAATATATTTTTTAACCGATAAGTTTTTTTGTTTTTCTTGCATTCCCATGAAGTATAAAATTGGAAACATTATTATGAAAGTAGGCTAAATACTGTTGAAATGCTATCTCTCAGCCGAATGTGCAGTAAAACTATGCTTAATAGGCCCACAAATGTAGAGATCCGTACATTTTGTAAGGCCGAGGTAAGCACTATCGACAAAATCAAGAAAGGCGTGCTGCGTTGGTCTGGACATGTGCAGCGAATGGATAGCGAAAGAACGGGTAAAAAGATTAGCTGATTACGGGTTTGATATTTTTTTTATTTCAGTGTATGAAATTAAACAAGAACCCTAGTCAGCTCTTCTATTTTTCATACAGAAAACTTAATTTTACTTAGTAAAAATTGAAGATACACGTAAACTTTTCATCGAATTTCGGGCTCTGGAAATAGAAGCAATAAAAATTATTTTTAATTGAGTTCTTTCTAATTTGGTAAGTAATGTTTTAGGCGTTTCTTGAAGGTGGCCAGAGAAAGTATTATGTATGCATTAATTCGTACAGAACTCAGTGTAATATTATTTATAAAAATATATATAATATGAACGCTGAAAATAAAACACAGAATGTGTGAACAAAATAAAGATGCCGGAATATTATTCGTGACTGTGTTCGCAATTTTTTCTAGGTACCTGCGTAATAAAATCATAGTATATTTTTTACTGTCAGAGATTAATTAAAAACGTGAGTCGTATAGCCTCTACCGGAGGAGAGCCGCGTGCTTGCGGCCACAATAGGTAATGTAGTATGCAATAGCCTTCCTGACCTTTAGAGGTTGTTCTGAAGATGACCTAGATCCGCAGCCAGGTACCCCGTGGAAGGTAGAAACCTCGCATGTGTCATATGTCCAAATGCAGCTGAAATGTATGGCTTCATGCCGCGATAATCTTCTTAGATTTGCCGGAAAATTTTGACAACCCTGACCTTGGAAAAAAACAGTTTCGCAACGATTCTTGCGCCACGCCGCACCATGCCACGCTGTTCATTGGTTATTTTCATATTATTTACTTTAATTATTAAAATATCTTTCGGATTGAAAGAAAAACGACCATTACTTGTATTTCTTTGTTATTGGTATTTTATTTATATATTCACAATCAGTTGAAATGCACACACGATACTACAAAATAACAAATAAACCGTCACGACGTAAGTAGAAAGAATATTTTACGACTCCATTGTTTTATTTATTTTTTTTATTTTTTTTATTGGGGATATCAACAGTAATACATGTAACAAAAATATAACAAATAAAATATACAGAGAATAAAACCAATGACAGATATCCACAGAAATACATTAAATACTCGTACAATACATACTAGTGTGTTTGTGTGAGTGTAAGTGAGTGAGAGGGTGGGTGAGTGGGTGTTATATTGGAATGAGGGTGTGCATGTGTAAATTTTGCACAATCGTCAAGTGTCGAAAATATAAATATATATAAAATATTAAAAATTAGAGATAAAATAAAATAAAATAAGATAAAATAAGACTTTATTATTAAAACTAAGTATAAGACAAAAAAGTATGTTTTAAGACGCGCATTTTAAATGTTTTTTTTTTTACGCGAACAAAACGTATAAGTGGAGATTTCTGGGCATAGTTTGTACGAACTTCTGACACATGAAATAGAGAGCTCGACGTGTGACGGGTGCGGTAGCCGGGGACATTTAATGATAACTCCAACAAAAGAGCCGGACTATCAGGGGGTCCACTAAGTATGTCATGAAGCACCCCCATCTTTTAAAGTAAGCAAGTGGTGCTTTTTGCAGGAAAACATATAATTAAGTTTTTTATGTATATACAGACATCGCTTCCTCTATATGCGAATATATTCTTATGTACGCACGCTGATTTATACTGATTTTTGACATATCAAATCGGTGTTAAAGTATTTGTTGGATTTGGTCATGCCACGTCTTTCTCGTTTTCTGTAACCATCAACAGTCGCATCCTCAATCTTTTTAGCCATTCTTTCGCTGTCCATGCGTCTAAACCGGACATCCCCAAAGTGGTCCATATCAACCCCCAGGATTCTACCGCGACCTGCCGGGGGTCATGGCAGTGAAAAAAAAATTGGGGGTCCACGAGACGTAAATGGGGGTACACGAGAGTGGATCACATTTTGGCAGGCCGTCACAAAAATTAAACCGTAAATATAATAATCCACCTGACACAGATAGTGCCTCATAAGGTACTAACGTAATAATGTTTTATAATAGTAATATAAATTGCCTAATTATTTGTTTGTTTAAAGTAATTGTGTAAAAGTAGGCTATTCGCTTTGTTCACGGTACGTGTAAGATCGGAATAATCACCAACAAAGAACTTAAGGTGCAGTTTAGAAATGGAGATCAGCAATTCTGGCTTTAAAGTGACATACCTGTTACGTATCATGTAGCTCAATCACAAATACATACGTCGCGAAACCTAAATATTTTGACATTTAATATTAAGTGTTCACGGATGTTCCATTGTGATCACAAATACGGTAAACAACCATGGCGAGAAATTGTTATCACGTCGCTTATTAGCACGTCGATAGTTATTTGTGATTGAGCTAAAGAAGTTATTTAGTCTATCGAGGACACACATACGAACATTGTTTTGATTTATGTCAGCGGTTTCCAACCTTTATTTTACTACGCCTCCCCGAAAAAAAAATTCCCCTCTCCCTACCTTTTATTTTTTTAATTGTTGTAATAATATAAACAAGTTTTAAATAATAAAAACAAAAAAACTGAAAATTACAATAAACAGAATAATAACAAGGTTATGCTTTAACATATACGTTCATGTATATTTATTTTGGAGGATGGTACATAATCTAAAAATTTAATGTGAGGGTTGTTGTTGTTTTTTTTGTTTTTTTTTTTATTGTTAATAAAAACATATAATACAAAAACTACACATTATACTCCCAGGAGTTATTAAAGAAACTCATTTGGGACCGTACATAAGAAAAAACATTGTTTTGACAGTACATAATATCATACAAATTAATACATTCGAAATAAAAAGAAAACATTATTTTATAAGAAAAATAAATCACCATCTTATATAAACTACATTAATAATTATCATTAAAATAATTCAAATATTTTTTAATTGTGACACTTCTGGATTTTTTATTCAATTTTTCGTGTCTTAGCTCGTCAGGCAGTTTATTATATTCGGAATGGCTAATATTTTCCAAGGACCTACTGCCAAACTTTGTTGAGCAAAACTTAGACACATGAAGATTCCCTGAATAACGCGTATTGTAATTATGAATATTATGACCAAATGTGTATTTTAAATTTGAGTGAGCAGAAAAGTTTATGATATTTAAAATAGTATTGGTTTTGCCATGCAGTGGCATTACCTTGAAAGGAAGTATCTTTGTTTGTCGGTAGATTTCCTTGACATGGGAATCCCATTTAAGTCCAAGAATGTTTCTTAGAGCTCTGTTCTGAAGAACTTGTATTTTCGAGATCTGATTTTTGCTGGCAAAACCCCATATGCATGATAAATAAGATAGGTGGGAATGAATCATCGCGTTTATTGGCACAAAGTTTATCAAATCTTGAGAGCAATGTGAAGAGTGTCACTCCTTTCTCCTTTTTGACTACTAACCTGGCTCGATATTTGGTTTTCATTACAGCCAGTGCCGAATAGCACGTTTCGCATAAATAAGACGTTACAAACGGTAGAGTCACCTGCATTTCTTTGCAATACAAAGATTCATACTCTCCGCTAAGATTAATCCAAAATGATATTATGGCAAGACTGGCACAGTCCGCGCCTCCCCGAAACGAAACCGCCGATTGATCTGATCATACCAAATCTTTAATACTTGTCCTACAATACCATTCACTCTCGCAGAACATTTATTTTGTTTAACTTTTCTTACGAACACTCAAAGCAAACAGTTTTAAATTTGGAAGTAGGGCGCACGTAAACGTATTTTTATGTGTCCTCTAATAATAATAATGTTGTGTAAACACAAATCTCATTTATAAATAGTTTAACACATATTTCACAACTTTAAGTGCGAATTTTGGTATTATTTGAATGATCCTTATGTCTAATTGACTACTCTTTTTTATTTATTGATTTATTATAATTTTTTTATTAATAAATTTCATAAAAGGTACATGTTTAAAAAAAAATCTAAACAGATCTACTTTTATACATCTAGTAAATGTTATCGCCATAGAATTAAGAATAGTCCAGAAGGAGCGTAGAATCATATTTGAATACATCGGACTGTGTCCAATAATTCCCCCACTCCGGCTTACTTTCGCCGCGCGTATTCGCAAAGTCGCCGGGTAATGTTGCTTGATGGGAAAAAAAAATCATAACACAAATCTAAAGTAAAAAAAAGGAATCTGTTAATTTCTCTAAAATTTTATTGTGCACGCGGAAACATTGGTTGACACAACAGAGAAGATAAGTAAAGGGTCATTTAATAAGAGTAATTGAATTAATGAACTTTGAACTTAAAATTTATTTGACATAAAACGGATATTTTTATATCATGTTAAATAATATTTTATGTTTTAAATATAATGTCGTTCAAACGTCCCCCACGGCGTTGTTTAATCCGATGTCTAATTTTCATTAGTTCTTTTATTAGATAAGCAAAGTAGGGTAAAAAAAAATCTACCCTGGCAACACTAACGAAATTTCCATTTTGTTTCTTCGACAATCTGACAGATGGAAAAATAATTCAATTTTTAAGTAATGTATTTGTTAAATACACATTCATTTGCAAATTATAGATGAAGTAACAACGCATCCTGTTTCTTTAAGATCCTAGCAGTATTTCTAAACTTTAAAAGGACACAACACGGCGTAGTTGAATTCAAATCAGGAGTTGCGTACTGATCGACGTCTACAATGAAACTAATTGGTCAAAACGTAAACCTACTCATTTATGAGTAGTTGAGTTGCCTTCTGTTTGATGTGCGTATGCGGTTTCTGGACTATTCTTAATTCTATGGTTATCTCTGTAACTCTCCAAAAAAAGAGACTAACTAATGTGCTTGTTTGACTTAAACTATTGTAGTTGTTTATTTATAAGAGTTTATATAATTTAAAATACACGAGTACATGAGAAAAAAAACGTAGGAAATATAAAAAAAAAAAACTTAAAACTATAATACATTCATATTGATTGAAATTTAATGTAGTTTTTACATGTGATCTAAAAGTTTCTTTAGATTTACTTAAAATTATATTGATATATTATTTTTAATAGTTTTTAGTTCATTGGGGAGATCATTATAATTTTTTTACACCTTTGAAGACAAAGCTATTTTGACCGTGACTTGTGTAGAATTTAGGAGTTTTAATATAATGTCGGTATCTGAGTGACTTATTTATGAGAAAATACATCGTTTTGCTTTTCATATTACATTACATAACATATTTTGTTTGTACAAAATACAGCCAATCAGTAAAAGTGCTAGTATGAGTGGATTTAATATTTTAAGTGGATAAAATAACATCACATATCACTCCTCGCATGGCCTGTAAGCAGGGTTGCTAACTTAATCCATTGAAAATCCGGGAGGTAAAATTAAAAACAACTAAAATGTAATGTTAGTTACTAGATTTGGATTAATGGATAAATGCAACAACTTTTTACTCCTTTCTCACATTCATTTTCACCAGAAAAGGCGGATGGAAAATATGGATCTGTGTGTGAAATAGAACCATAAAGTATACATGTGTTTTATTATTGTATTTTTTAAAAAATTCTTTTTAAAAAAAAATAATTCCCGCCAAACTGCAAAAGCAGTTTTTTTGCAGGGATTTCTCTCTTTAAACATTTTGGTAACACAATATAATAATGTTTACATAAAAATAAATCTTAAATATATCAATAAAATAAAAGTTTAAAAAAATTAAATACAAGTAAATCAAGTCATTTTTGATATTGAAATATATAAAAAATAATAAACAAACACTTTTTTGACACTATTTTAAATTGTTTGGTTTCCCCATTTTTTTTAACACACTAAACTTAGAATTTAAGAAAAAGATTTTTAAAACCAATTTTACTTTGTTTTTATTTATATCAATATTCTTTATTTCATCCGGGA
This sequence comes from Micrasema longulum, assembly GCF_059751315.1. Lineage (NCBI taxonomy): Eukaryota > Metazoa > Arthropoda > Insecta > Trichoptera > Brachycentridae > Micrasema > Micrasema longulum. The sequence continues at coordinate 205,128 of NW_028279243.1, forward strand.
GTTTCTTTACTATGCGAGGGAGTATATATAGTTTATCACATTGTTTATTATTGTTAATTAAGATTTATTACTATTATTTTTATTTTCCTAAATAAAGGAATCGGGCGGAGATAAGTCTACCTCGTTCTGTAGTAGTTGGTGCGTTCACCTATCATTCTCGAGTTCGATTCCTGGCAGGGTGGACTGTTTAAAATGCAATGTTTCATTGTCCCAGGACTGGCACCTAAAGCGTAAGACTGATCAATGTTAATAAATATTTGTATATAACCACCTACCGACTTTTCTATGTCTACCAGTTTCAAGACGTACCCGTCTCTTCGTCAGAACACCAATTAAACCAACATGCAAAACCCACCATACACCTTCACCATAGTTGTTGCACAAATACAATAATTAAACAAACTTCCAATATAGTCTTTTATACGATGTTTTACTGTAATGGTGACCCTATAAAACCTATTAAGCTTATCCCCTCCCTACATCCCCTCTACTTTTTTAATTAATTCTCTTACAAGAATTTTTTTTCATAATTTAATCAGTGCATGTTTGTCCAAACAGTGCATGTGCTTATTGAAATGCATGTCGTGTTGGTTTTATATTTTTGTGCAACAACTATGGTGAAGGTGTATAGTGGGTTTTGCATGTTGGTTTGCATGTTGGTTTAATTGGTATCCTGACGAAGAGACGGGTACGTCTTGAAACCGGTAGACATAGAAAAGTCGGTAAGTGGTTATCTACAAATATTTCATAATATTTAGTGGATATTATTATAATACCTACAATATGTTATTTTTTTGCCCCACAACAGGCCAAGAGGCCCATTACAGTGGTGAATATTTGTTTATTTATTTGTATACAGGGTGTTCTTGAAACCCCGTCACATCCGAAACTACGATGATCAGTATAGGCAAGAAGACATAATAGCATATTTAAAAAAATATTTAGAACAAAGGTTTTTTTTAAAAATAAAATAAATAAAAAACGAGGAGGGGGAAGGGGGGAGTCTGACACTGCGCCGCGCTCCCCTCACTTTTCTCCTGCAGAAGTAAGCAACCATTTGCTTTTTTTGATGTTTTATTTTTTCAAATTTTATTCGTTCAATAAAAATATTTCAATGTGCCAATATGTGTTCTTACTCATACTGATCATCGTGGTTTCGAATGTGACAGGGTTTAAAGAACACCTGTATTTGCCCAATGGGCGTTTTTAAGGACATATTTAGATATAGAAAGTTATTATAAAAGAAAGTAGAAATACACAATGGTATATAGCAGACTTGGTGGGAGTGGAAGCGGGAGAGAGGTGTTTATAGTTGAATTTGATTCAGTGATCGTACAAAAGAAGACAACTTGTTATCAAAGAAATCCAGACTGGTGTGTTTGTTGGCAGACCTAAGAATTCTAGGCATAGGGGAATGAAAACCATTGTTAGTTCTATCGGTAAGAAAAATAATATGTTTGTACCGCGGATTTTCTCAATTTGAACGGTTTTGGTAGGTAGTAAGATATTGTCGGGCAATATGCCCGTCTTTGTGCATATGTATATAAAGTATTAAAATAAATAATAATTTGTTGAATATTATACACGTATATATAAATTTCTCAATCTCAAGAGCAGTATAACAAGTTTAAAAGTAGTGCGTTCTGGTTAGGTTAGTTTCCATCTAACATGGCTTAGCCCGTTCTAAGATGGATTTTTTTAATGTAAATTAATTTATAGTGCATACACATATAAATATGTAGAAAGACAGTTATAAAAAAATCAGAACTACGCAATTATTAAAAATAAACTGAACATAAAATTTAATTCGTAAAGATTCGTTTAATATTTTTTTTACATTCCTTTACAATATTTTCATCTAACTGGCTGTATCGACCTCGCTTCAGGCATTTTTAAAATGGCCATCACCGCATTAATCAAAGCCATTATAAAATATTATACCTCTAGTATTATAAATGTATACGAATGTCTTTCTATCCGTAAACGAGTGTGGCCGATTTCAGTCGACAGTAAAAATTCTCACGGCACGATAAATAACATGTGGTATGAATTATTTTTTTTGGCAGTATAATTATTGTTTTTTTTTTATTTTTATTTACAATGGCAGAAAAACTCACTAACCACACCGTAAACACGATTAATGTTCACTCAATTTCCTTTTGCAGAATGTTTACTTGAGAGTAACCACTGATTTAAAAAAAAATTAAAAACATTATTATCATTTATTTTTGAAATTTATTTATTCATACAAATACATATATATTACAAAAAAATAATAATAAACTATCCCAAACTCTATGAGACCAAGGGCCCTGTGTTGAGTTGGGATACAACCCAATGGAAAGTGTAAACCTGAACATAATTAAATAATATAAAAATTAAAAATCATTACAAAAACAAATATACTTTTTTTTTTTTTTTAATATAAATAAGAGGTTCAAAAGAGAATTAAAAAAATAAAGGATGATTACATAGCAATGAAATACATAATAACAGTAAAAATAGTAAACTAAAAATCCCACAAAGGCATGGCCTGTTCGTGGGTATACAAGAAATGTTTATGAATTTTTGCTCCTATAATAAATAGACAATATTTTTGTGTTATATAAGAAAGAGAAAAGAAAATATTCTGTAAAAGATTATAAGGTACTTTTTTATTTTGTGGTAATTAAAAAAAAAAAAATACAAAAAAAACATAAAATATTCCTTGTTGTTAAAGGGCAACAAAATATATCATAGAAAAAAAGAGTTAATATCTTTAGTTTAAATCCAGGATATTGCGTGTTTTTTAAAAGAAGGAAAATTTTGAAATTTTGGGATCAATGAAATATTATCAGTAAAAAAACAATTATACATTTTTGGGCCTATAAAATACGCATGTCTCTGTGCTAGCTTCGTTTTACAATGCGGTATTTCTAACACACGATTCCTTCTTTGACTTGATATATTTGAATTACTTGTAAATACATTTTGGTTCTTAAATATATATTTTAAACATTAAAAACAATTATATTTCAATAAATATGTGAACAACACGTATGTAGTATATTAATCTATGCAATATCTCCCAGCAGCCTCCTGTAATGGCTTCTTCCATTGGACAAAACTCAAATTGTACGTAAACTCTTTCTGAAAATGGCTTTAGTTTTGGAGAACTTGATATGTGCATCCAGGACATTGAACACTCTTGGGGCCACGAAAGATAAATTCCTCTGAGCAATAGTCAATTATTGTTTTTCTTATAATGTTGTATATATTTTTTCTGTATTACTATTGTTTTTCTTAGTAAACAAAAAATAATTTAAAAAAATAATTAATTGAATAGGTACAAACGAATCTACTAAATGTCGATCCACTATAATTTTACCGTGCCGTTTAGATTACGATGATATGTGTGAAATTTGCTATTCTCCGTCGGATATCACGCGGCTGGTTTGATTATTTGGAAATTCTTGTAATAATAAACAGACTTTAGATAATTTATTTATGTATTAATGTACATATGTGTAATTATTGTATAGAGCACGCATCACGATTCATGTATTAAAATAATAATATTGTATCTCAGCGATGAAAGCTATATTCGAAACATGTATATTTTATGTTTGTTCGACGGCATCTTTTTTATTTACAGGTTCAAAGAAATAAAATTGTCCAATTAATAAAAAAAAAAATCATTTCTTTCTTTCATTAAAATATTTTTTTTATCTGCACACATTGATGCATAGGGCACTGCCATTCAGCTAGAGACAGTGGGATATTGAAGTACAAATAAACTTTATATAATAATAATAATAATAATAATAATAATAATGATAATAGTCTTTATTAAATAAAACACACATATATTACAATATTAATACATTATAAGAAGAAAAATTTGAAGTATTAAAACATAAATTTTGTCCCGAAAAACTATTAAATTTGTCAGTTTTAATTTAGTTTAAAATAAAAATAAAAGAGCACAGTCATAATTTTGTACACATACAATTATGAACGCATATTATTTTGTTTTCGATGATTTGAAAAAATAGTCTTAAGAAGATAGAGAAAAAAATATATAATAGAACAAAATAAATCAAAATTTTCAATTAAAATCTTAAAAACTAAAAATTAAAAGTACCGATTAAAATAAGAATATTTAATATCTTAATTAAATAAGAATTAAAGAATATATAAAATTAAAAAGTAAATTATAATAATGTATTTAATGAGATATAGGAAAATGAATGTTTTACGTAAATAATTAATCAGTTTAGAAACGTTCTGTCTACTAAACACTTTCGTAATAAATTCGTTGACATGTTTTCAAGTCAAGTGGAAATAGATTAAATATTTTTGGAACAATGTAATCCATCGTGCGCTGTCAATTGAAATCAGTATTTCACGTCGACCCTACCACAAATTGAACCCGGGAGCCCAAGCATGGAAGGCGAGTGCGCCTACCACGACACTACGAAACCGACTCATCACCACTCGATTTAATTTTTTTCAGAATTTTTAACTGAAAGTATCGAAAGAGTCGGGAACACTCGTTCAGGATTCTGGTTCTATTTCACACAGATAAATATTCTTTATCCGCATGGATAGAGACAATATAACATGTACGAGGTGTGTTCAGAAAATAAAAGAAATGTTTAATTTTCGCGGGCTTGGAGATTCCGATTGTCAATTTATTTTGTTGGTATACATGCCCCTGAAGTATGCTTAATTTTCAGCTGTATTCATTGTTTACTTTGTCTGTGGCAGCCGCTAAGAAGAGACGTGTTTTTATGAGCTCGGCGATTTTCGTTTGTTAAAAAAAAGGATCAAAGAATCTGTATTAAAATTCGAGTGAAAAAATTAAATAAAGTGTAACAAAATGTGTGAAATGTTTACAGAGGATGAGTCTGCTATGAGTAAAACAGGATTTTACGGGTGGTATAAGCGTTTCCAAGATGGCCGCGAAAACGTTGAAGATGATGAACGGCCCGGACGCCCCAGCACATCAACAACCGATGGAAACGTGGAAAAAGTAAATGTAATGGAATGATCGCCGAATGACAACCAGAGAAGTCGCTGATGATGTTGGCGTATTGATTGGCTCATGACATGAAATTTTTTCGAATTTTTTGGGTATGAAACGCGGGGTAGTAAAATTTGTTCCAATTTTTTTTATTTCGAACAAAAACAGCGGCGAATGGAAGTTGTTCAGGTGTCACTAAATGAAGTCATGCAGAATTACTGAAACGCGTTATAACAGGTGACGGAACATGGGTTTACGGATATGACGTCGAAACTAAGGCTCAATCGTCCCAGTGAAGGCATTCTGGATCGCGAAGACGAAAATCCCCGAGCACGCCGAACACGTCAAACCTTAGCGGCTGCCACAGACAAAGTAAACAATGAATATAGCTGAAAATTAAGCATACTTCAGGGGCATGTATACCAACATAATAAAAAAATTGACAATCGGACTCTCTCGTTGTTTGTATTACTACGTTCTTTTTCTTTCCCGAGGCGGGATCTGGAGCGTGCGGCCGCGGTCTCAATTTGGAACTAACACCGTATTCCTTCACTGTCATACTGGGAAATTAGAAAAAGGTGATTGTGCTGACCACGTGTATTTGATTGATCACAAATTGACAATACTGCAGTGAGGGGTACAATGAAAGCTTTTAAAGATTCTTTGTTTTGTCATTTCCGCGGTTTGATTGTAAAGAAATATTAAATTTTCGCTTAATTAGTTTAAAAAAAATTGATATTGATATGCGAAACTGAAGAAAGACTTGAGTCTTTATGAACAGTATCGGGAAAGCGGTGGATGCTTTCATTGAAATCGGACTCTCCAAACCCGTGGAAATAAAAAATTCCCCTTATTTTCTGAACACACCTCGTACTTAATAATGGATACTACGCGATACTACTCGCGGTCGAACTTGGTGTATATTTTGCAACTTATTTATTAGTTGCTAATATAAGTTGAGTACGTTTTTTCCAAATGAAGAAACAAGATTCCACAAAAAAAAAATATATAACAAATTAGTCAATAATGTATTCTCCTTCATTACTTTACAACAAATTAGTCAATAATTCATAGCGTCTTCACCGTACACTGCGCAAAAATCGCGAGCAGCTTAGACGCTTTTAGTCCCTTGATTGTACGAAAAATAAAAAGAGTTGTCGAAAACGCTCACTTTAGTCTACTTTACATTCCATTTTGAAGGCTTCTAATCAAATAAAATAATATATAAAACAAAAATACACATTTGGTCATGATATTCACAATTACAATACGCGTTACTCGGGGAATCTTCGTGTCCAAGTTTCGCTCAACGAAGTTCGGCAGTAAGTCTCTGGAAAACATTGGCCATTCCGAATTTAATAAACTGCCCGATGAGCTAAAACACGGAAAGTTGAATAGAAAATCCAAAAGTGTCGCAATTCAAAAATATTACTTAAATCTTTTTGATAGTGATAGTTATTAATGTAATTTATATAGATGGTGTAAAATACTGTGTTTTATGTTATGTTTTCTTACTATTTCGGATGTATTAATATGTATCATATTATGTATTGTCACAAAAATGTTTTCTTTTTATGTACGGTCCCAAACGAGTTTTTTTTAATAACTTCTGGGAGAATAATATGTATTATTAATATTTAAAAAAATACATAAATAAAGCAAACACAACGTCTTGTAGGGGAGAAAAAATATCTTGCGAATTTAAACTTTTTCAACTTTTCCAACTAATTGTAACAATAATCCAACATTTAACAAGTATAAATTATAAATAATTACTACTTACTTAGGATAATTATTTTCTGACCTCGAGAAAGGTCAATTGCACCAGCACTAGGTCGCGTGTTATTTAGTATCAACGTATACCTGTGTACACATAAAAAAAAACAAATAACATTTTTTATGACTCACATAATTCCATGATCAGATGTACCGACTTAAACCACACGTTTTTCTATGCCCTTGATCAATAAGAATATAATATTTTCTATATCCGTTTGTACGAGTCGACTCGTAAAAGCCTGTGCTAAAAAAATCATCAAAAGACAGAATATTCTTAAGAAAAAAAAAATAGACACATCAGGGTATTAGAAGCAAACTTTAAAATCTCTACTAAAAACGGAAAATAAGTTATTGATGCCAAAATAAACATACATAAAAACCTACCTACCTAATTTATAGCGTAATTCAAAACCGTTTCCAAATCTTGAAAAAACAGATTTCAATTATACTACATGACACCGCAAACTTAGCGTTCTCCATTGAGTTAGTGAAGCGAAATTAGAAATCTCACAATTATTTTTTTAAAGTTTTTCGCAAATATCTCAGTAACTTCTTCAATTGTAATTTTACCTTTAATGTAAACTGTACTATTTTTTATCTTTTCTTCTCTTTTGGGCAATAACTGTTTTTCTATTTCTTCAATGTTATTTTTATTTATAGGAAACATATTCGAAAACCATATTTGCCGCAACAAATCGGTTTCTTAGAACAGGCATTTGCCCATATAGGAACCGATTGCAACATTAGGCATACTAATATTTCTGGCTTGCCGGCCCATCATATACTGAGCCTACTCCTAGTACAAGCAGAATTTGCCAGAGTGTTTTTTGTGCCATTTTTGTAACAATGTATGTATAAACTAATAAATAAATAAATTTACATTTTTAAGTTTGCTTCTTATTCGCTCACATATAGTACTGTTAAATAATTCAACAATATTTTGCGTTTGTCCAAATTTTTGAGGACGAGGACTGGATTCAACTCCCGGGGAGCTATTGATATTAACATATTACAACAGAGATGAAGAACATTTTAGATTAGATAATATAGAAGTCTAGGCATCTACAGGGCTTATGACTTGTCATTGGCTGGTTTCAGTGGCCACTTTACACACTGTGTAACATTCACCATTCTGCCATTATTTGAGCATCTATATCCCTTCATTTCTTTCATCTGTTGATGTTTGTGAAGTTAAAGAGCTGAAGCCTTTATTTATGCGGGTGAAATTCTTGTAATTGAATTATTTCACCTACATACTAGGCAACGCCTGAAAATTTTAACGCCCGAATAAATAAAGGTTTCAGCTCTATAACTTCACAAACATTAACAGATGAAAGAATTGAAGGAATATAGATGTTCAAATACGGGCAGAATGGTGCATGTTACACAGTGTGTAAAATGGCCACATAAACCAGCCAATGACAGGTCATAAGCCCTGTAGATGCCTAAACTTCTGTTTTGTGGCTGCTTTTTTTTATAGTCCAGTCAGTAAAATATTTTTTGTGGTAAACCATAACGCTGCATAACACACAATTATATTTTATTTGTATTAAGATAATATATTGTTCGCGGTTTGGCAACATTACGCGGCCACTTCACGCAGTGCGCAGGCATTCAACAATTTTTGGAATTTTTTTCAATGCGTTTTTGAAAAAATATTTTTTTGATTTTTAACCATTAAGAATGTTCATTAGAAGTCTCGCCGTCTGGCCCTGGAGCACCGTGTATAATACTAGTTTAATATTAGAATACATACAGAGCGTTTTATTCAAAATATATTTACTGATGATAATCGCCCAGCAGACGCAGACGTCAGGATTGACCTGATTTTCAAGAAAATCTTTGAAAGCGGATCCGAATGTTTCGTATTACTTATATCTGGGCGAAGTCTGCTTCAAGTAACCGAGAAAAATAATTTATTGCGTAAATATTGAAAGATGAACAAATCACAATATGGATGGAAAACATTTGAGAGATGGAAATATGGAATTCTAGGCATTTACAGGGCCATTGAACTGCCATTGGCTGGTTTGAGTGACCACTTTACACACTGTAAAATTCACCATTTCACCTGTGTTTGAAAATCCATATTTCTTCAAGACTTTCATCTGCCGATGTTAGTAAAGTTTTTTTTTGATTTTGAAATATTTGATTTCGAGGGCCATTTTCAACGAGTTGTAAATAACTCACAATTAGGAAATGGGAATCAAGTTGGGGAAGAGTGGGATTCGAACCACAGACATTTGAGCAGTAAGTCTGGGGCACTAGCCACGTGACCACAACCCGATTCAAAATTAAAGAGCTGAAACTTTTATTGTTGTGAAAAATTCACCTGCTCGAATTATTCCACATTCTAGACAACGCCTGAAAACAAATTTCCATCCCTGTTGTAATTTGTTAATCTTATTTATTTATTTATTGTACGGGACAAGTGTCTTTTGCAATATAAAATATAACATTATAATGAGTTCAGTTATACAAAAATAAAAACAATATTAAAACATGAATATGTAAAAAGAAAAATAACAAGAAAAGTATATATACACGTATGTATGTCAGCATATAAAAGATTTGAAAAAGGCGGTGAATTATGAACATATAATGAGTATCAGCAGATCATTAACATAAGTAGATTATGCAAATAAATCGGTAATTGTTACTGTAGAACATAAAATATTTATAAAAAGATGATTTGAATTCACAGAGAATCGAGTAATGAAAATTGTTTTCAGGCGTTGCCTAGTATGTGATCAGATGAATCTTTTTACACCAATAAAGGCTTCATTAAAATCAACAGATAGAAGAATTGAAAAAATATAGATGTTTAAACATTGGCTAATTAGTAAATGTTCCACAGTGTGTGAAGTGTCCACTTAAACCAGCTAATGACAGGTCAAAAGACCCGTAAATGCCTAGACTCCCATATTATTTTCTCTAAAATGTTCTCCATCCCTGTTGTAATTTGTTAACCCTAATGATTCCAAAGGCGGTGAAATCCAGTCTTTTGTCTACAAACATTTGGATAAACTCAAAATATTGTTATCAAAAGATGTATTTAATTTAAATGTATGTTATAAAATTCTATTCATTATCATTAATTCTTCATCCGCGGTGCAAAGGGCACTGCATTTGTACTCCAATGAGTAAGGACAGTGGTTATTCAAATTTTGTTATTTTTCAAATTGACCTTTACTCTCATTATCATCATCATCATTTCCTTTCCGCACTTAATGGTGCATTGGGAACTGCATTGCTACACAAATTGCAGCGTATCTTCATCATATTTGTTACATGAAGGTAAGACGATCAGTCTTACTGGGACTATGAAATATGCTAGTATAAAAAACCTTTTTCAATAAATATTTCATATCAACCATGTCAGGAATCGAACGCGAGACCTCCTCTCTTGCATGGTATGCAAACGCGCTGACCACTACACCACGAGGCCGACCATTGCACTAAGTCAAAACAATAAAAACGACTTACTTTTGTTGTAACAGAGAGGGAAAACACTTTTGAGAAGGGAATATGGAAGTCTAGACACGAACAGGGCTTATGACCGGTCACTTTCTGGTTTATCATCCTCATTCTCTTTTCCATACCTATTGGTGCATAGGGTACTGCATTGGTACACTAATCGCACCGTATCTTGATCGTTTTTGTTACATGAAGAAAAGATGATCAGTTTTACGCTTCCGGTACCAGTCCAGGGACTATGAAAGATTAAATTGTTAAAACACATGTTTAAATAAATATTTCATGCAGACCATGTCGGGATTCAAACCCGAGGCCTCTTCCATGGTAGGCAAACGCGCTGACCACTACACCATGAGGTGAACTTAAGTGACATCATTCACCATTCGGCCTGTGTTTAAACATTCAAATTTCCTCAACTCTTAACATCATAGTGATGATAATATAGTGCATTAAAAAAAAAAAAAAATTATATACCAACAACCCTAAGAAAATGGCTTTCTGGGATTTAAGATACTTGTAAAAAAAATTGTGTAAAGTGTAAAAATGAATATTAATGTAAATGTAGCAGAAGGGAAATATCACATAGGTACTACGAATACCGATAAAAATAATTGATTTATTTATTTATTCATATTTTTCACTTACAAACTACAATTAATAATAAAAATAATGTGTCCTCACTGGGGTTACCCGTGCCGAGGACACTCAACAATATACTTTTTTGAAATGTTTTTATATAAGAGAATAAACAAAGAAGATTAACTTAATAAACAGAGATAATTAACAAAATATTCACAGTTTTAAAAACAAGGTATATATGTACATGTATATCTATATTATTTATATTACAAAACGCACAATGAAAATAACAAAAACCTCACATAAGCTATGCACTTGTGGAGCGGTTGATTCAATATTGGTTTGGGCGAATGAGACAATCCATTTTATTTCTACCTAGCTCCACTAATCATTTTTTATAGCCTTTTAAACATTTTCTGTTTACTAATTGTTTTAATAGATAGTGGAAGTAGGTTATAGATTTTAATTAAATAAAACTCAAAATCCCTTTGTCCGAAAGTGGTATTAGTTTGTATTTGTTTAAGTTGTCTTTGTGTTGAGGATCTAGTAATTATATTATTTGTTTGTGATGTATTGTAGAGGTTTTGTCTTTTATTTGAGTAAGAGTAGTTTTTAAATCTGTAAGTGAGTATTGTTTTAGCGTATAATTGTTTTAGTGTCATAAGTTGTGATTTGTGGAATTCAGTAGATGTCTGTCTCGGGACTCTGAGTATTATTTTAATTATGGATTTTTGTGCAACAAATACACTATTTAAAAAGTGTCACTTGCACCACCATAACCGATTATACCGTACTCCAAAATTGATTGAATAATTGTATTTTTAAAAGCAATATTTATATTGTGGAGAAATGATTTCATAGATAAATTTTAAAAAGAAATTACAATGACCATAGTCCGTGAATAAATATAAATTAATGTATTAATTATGCATTTTTAATTAACCGTTCTTATGTGAACAGCTTTGTGAAGGCGGAATAGCATAGTGTAATCTACTTTGTAATGGTTGGTGCTAACACTGCTAACGACATAGTGGCGTCTCGACGCCGCGCCCCTGCCTTACGCTAGACGCCTAAATTACGACGCTTATATTTTGCATGCAAACATTGCTTGTACACACCGTTTGATAATACTGTGCTTATTTATTTTATTACAAAGATAATTTATTAATGGGAAAGTAAATTGTTGTCAAAAGCGAATCGTTAGGACAAAATAAAGAACGACGTATAATGTAAGTAGTAATTCTTTACAAAGTATATACAGTCGGCCTCGTGGTGTAATGGTCAGCGCGTTTACCTACCATGCAAGAGGTATCGGGTTCAGTTCCCCACATAGTTTCTAGAGTCGATTATTGTAATGGTATCTACGCAGGTCTACCAATGAATAAAATGACCCGCTTACAGTCTGCATTGAATGCCGCAGCCAGACTTATTTTTGGAATATCTAAGTTCAGTCATATCACTCCACTACTTCGGGAATCACATTGGCTACGTTTTCCACAGAGGGTGGAATACAAACTCTGTTGGCTCATGTATAAGCCACTGCACAACTCTGCTCCAGAATATCTAAGGGGACTCTGCATTCCAGATGAACTAGCTGACAGACGTCTTACGCTTAGATCAGCTACATCTACGTTAAATTCGGTGAACGTGCATTTGCGGTCGCAGGACCTACGACATGGAATGAAATGAAGCGATGTTTCGGAAAAAACTTAAACCCACTTGCTCTCCAAATCTTTTGAATACATCCTTAGCCTGTGATGACAAAATACATTATTTTTCTTAAGTAATAAATTAAAATAGTTGAAATTTAATTTCTTTCTTTATATAATCAATTTGAAAAGCGCTCTCAAATAATTATATAATTAAAATAAGTTATCCAGAATAATAATAATAGATAATATGATATATTTATTGAAAAGGGTGTTTTTACACTAAAATATTTTATAGTCCCTGAACTGGTACCTGGAGCGTAAGACTGATCTTTTTACCTTCATGTAACAAAAAACGATCAAGATACGCTGCACTTAGTGTATCAATGCAGTGCCATATGCACTATTAGGTGCGGAAATGGAATTATGATGAAATGATGAATTCTTTACAACTGTCCGCAGCATAGAAGTTTCAAGTATAATAAAAAAATAATCACAAACATTAAATAAAACACAAACATACGAGTCTTTTACATGTATTTATTTATTTTATTGCCCTTGTTTGCCTGTGCTACATAGTTTTATATTATTTTTGTTCAGTTTCTTGTATATACGTTTCTTCACATAACTGTTGTAATTGGCTTTGACCGAGTATATAATATATAAATAAATATAATCAAGGCGTTCGTACATTTTTTTTTTGTATTTTTTGGTTTTATGATGGTTAAAGGAGAAAAAAGGTAAACAGTCAAAAATATTAAAATAAACACCGCCGATTATTTGTTACAAAAAAATTATGAAGCTCCCGTCAATTTATTTTTTATTAAACAACAATTTAAAACAACCCACCGCAGCCAAGCGGTAGTGGGACGATATATTTTTTTTTGAGAACACAAAAGACGCTACAAAAAAATACAGTAATTACAAATAAACCAAAATTATAATAGCAATTGCAGTTTTCTACATAATCTTAAACGCAATATTAAAAAAGGATAGGTACATTTATTAGGTTTAAATTATTTATTGATTTTTTTTATGGAATCCCATTTTAATGATGTAATAACTTATATTTACATACACTCGTAAGTTACTAATTTAAAATACTTGGTACACTTCTACTTATTTGTTCGACCAATTAGGGCTTTTACCCTCTAATGGGCATCTTCAGACTGGTGAATATTATACAGTGTAAGGGTAATTTATATAAAACTAAATATTGTCTTAAGTGTAGGTACATTTAAAAATAAGTTGAAAGAGATGCAATACACAATATTTCAATGGAACAGAGTGGGACAAATTATTGAAACATGTGCTGGCGGTGTACTTTAAGAGATGATTATATTCTACGAAAACATTTATTGTTTTATTACAATGTACAGGGTCCAACTAAGGGGGCTAATAAGGGTGAGTTTTTTAATTCTATCTACTAATTTATTAAAATTCTATCGCTATTATTTTTTATCCTATTTATATCTAAAATTTCTAATATATCTAACAAATAAGTGAAAGTGTACCAAGTATTATTAATTAGTAACTTATATGTAAATATAAGTTATTACAGCATATATTTATAACGAATTGTAATTTTATTTTTTTATTTTATTGCGTAAACAAACAGTTTTTTTTTTCTCTTACAAACTATAATTAATAATAAAAATAATGTGACATCACTGGGGTTGCCTGTGCCAAGTACACTTAACAATATACTTTTAAAAAAATATTCGAACATTTGAGAATAAACAAAGAAGACTAACTTAATAAACAGAGATAATTAACAAAATGTTCAGACAGTTTTAAACACTACAGAAAAACAGAAGTATTGTCAATTTCTGCAACATAAAAAAAATGCTTCCAATAATTTTAATTATGTTAAATATAACAAATGTAAAAGAAAGAAATGAAAAAATATGTATACAATAATAATTATATAAATTAATGTAAAACCCTCATGGGTGTAAAAAATCATATTTAACTTTTCAGGCGTTTTTCAAAGAAAAATATCTAAGTTCTCAGTGCCTACTTTATTAAGATATGTATATTACGTAATATATTGTATAATTGGCTTCGTTGCATGGTAAATAGCTATTTAAAACATAAAAACACATGTCATGTATGACAGCTAATTTACTAGAAGGTACTTGTGTAACAAGTTCTAGTTGAAAATCGAGTTATAATCAAATGTTATGGCCCTTTGCTGGTAATTAATATTACTGATAGGATATAGACAGGTTTTTAGTAATTTGATAAAGTTTTAATATATTAAGGAATGTTACGAGCCTGAAACTTATAAGAAACGTATGTTTTGCACTTCGCCAAAGCATTATTGGATGTGGTATATATAGTAGGCTGGGGTGGAGCCGCTAAATCTATACTTGACCCAAAGAGAAATAGGGTCTTTAAACGTTTTTTTTATTTTTGAATCAGCAAAAAAAATGAGATAATAACGGTACTAATATTTTGCGTGGGATGCGTTGTACCAACATCGCGACGTTGGGTAAATTTTCTACAAAGGTTTCATACATGCATATTTTGAATTACCCGAAAACGAGACGTTTCGCGTTCTATGGGACAAACGGCACGTATGACGTTTGTGCTCAGTGTTTATTAGAAGCGCAGTCGGCGGTCAAAATGCGTGACGTCAAAATGACGTGATGCCAACTGAAAGCCGTTTTGTATGTGCTCATTTTCAAACTCGAAAACTATAAATGAAAACTGGTTTTGAATACTTTGATAGTTGAATCATTAGAATCGTAAAAACCTGCTCTAAACATGCATTTTCAATGTTATTCCCGATTTGCGAAAATACCCAATTGCTATCATGTACTACCATCACGCCATTTCTCTGTAGGGGTAGGCAAAGGCAATGGATCGCCACACACGTTCATCTTGTTCTGTGGCCGGTGTTTTGTAAAAGAGATTCAGTCGGTTATTGGCAGTGATGGGGGACGCACGCATGTAAAATTACCGGCGTAGTTATTATTTTATTTTGCTATAACGGGGCTAAATGATATGTTTTTAAAAAATAAATAATTGTAAAGGAATTATAAAACTGTATGTTGCCATGTTTTTTTTTATTTTTATTTTATTTTTATTTTCTTTTATTCAGGAAACATACAGTACAGTTACAAAGTTTAATATTTTACACAATTGGACTTAATTCTAATGGACCAGTGAAGTTTCCATATTAAAAAGCAATTAAATCTAATGTTAATTATGAAAGTATAAAAAAGAGAAGGAAAAAGAAAACATAAATGAAAGTTGTTTAAATATTTAAATTTAAGTGAAAAAAAAAAATATTTTAAGGTTTGTAGTTTGTAGTGACTATTTACAAATGGAAATAATATTAAAAATGAAGAAAACTTGTAAGAGTAATTAAGAATTAAGAATGGAAATAAAGAATGAAAAAAATACTCAGATGTAAAAATAAAATAAAATAGTAATAACATTTTTTTTTTATTTTTAAAAAAGGAAAAACATAAACACATATTTATTTTAAGAGATTCAAAGAAACGATGAGAAGAATCTTTAAGTGAAATATAAGACAGTAAATTTAAATTTAGGTCAATTTAAAAAACATCTTCAAAATTAATGACACATTATAGTAAGAGGAGCAATATATTGATTTTATTAACATATATAATATAAGTAATTAAAAGTAGTTTAAAAGTATAACAAGTATAAAAACATGCCAATGGCAGCAGAGAAAAAATAAAAAATAAAGAAGGAATAACAAGTATGGCAAGTAATCATTTAAAATTTGAAAAAGCAATATAAGGAGAAGATTTTAAACCAAGAAAAGTCGATAAAATTTCATTAAAGCGATTTTAGAAGTAATACAAAATTTCAAAAGAGAAATTTAATTTATAATAATAATATGAATGTATGTAATTTGAGTGATATAAGAGAAAAAGGGACCAACCGGAGTTTTATTCAAAAGTTTTAAATACACTATTTTTAAATAATTGTAATCCTGTATGATATATATCTATATGGTTAAAAAAGCTGTTAAAAGTGGAACACGATCATTTATGTTTGAATTTTAGAATATTCCGTATTTTGCTTGTGGTAACACGATGTTATATCACCACGCACAAAGGAATTATTTACCACAGTATTTAAAGAGTTAAAATAGTGTCTCCTAAGAATCGAATGAAGTCATCTGGAAGAGATCCTCAGAATGCAATGCTGCCTTCATGAAACAATATATTTTTGGTGTTTTTACTTTTTTTTTTTTTCCAATCTGTAATATAAATTCTACTTAAATCTAGTTTTTATGAAGCTTTCGAATAGGTAGTTTTTATAAATGAAGCTACTACGGATATTTCTTTCAAATTTTATTTGTCAACTTTTTATTTATTTATTTATTTTATTTTATCAACATAAACGGCAAATCGGCCTTTTACAAACATTTATAATTCTAACATATTTGAATTTATTTCAACAGAGAGGGAAAAAGTTTTTGAGAAGAAATTTGGAAGTCTAGGCATTTACAGGGCTTATGACCTGTCATTGGCTGGTTTAAGTGGCCACTTTACACACTGTGTAACATTCACCATTCTGCCCATGTTTGAACATCCACATTTCCTCAACTCTTCCATCTGTTGACTTTTGTGAAGTGAAAGAGCTGAAATCTTTATCACTTTCTCCAGGAAATCCAGCCAGTCTGCAAGCATTTGGACATAATCAAACATTGTTGAATTACTACCTGGTAAAAGAAGAAGTATAAAAATTGGAAAATTGTTTCCAGGCGTTGCCTAGTAGGTGATTTGGTTCAGCCGGATGAATCTCACCCACGTGATAAAGGTTTCAGCTCTTTCACTTCACAAAAGTCAACAGATGGAAGAGTTGAGGAAATGTGGATGTTCAAACATGGGCAGAATGGTGAATGTTACACAGTGTGTAAAGTGGCCACTTAAACCAGCCAATGACAGGTCATAAGCCCTGTAAATGCCTAGACTTCCAAATTTCTTCTCAAAAACTTTTTCCCTCTCTGTTGAAATAAATTTAAATATGAACAACTCCCTAGGGAGGAAATCCAGCCAGTCTGCAAGCATTTGGACATAATCTAACATATTTGGCTTAATATTTTTTTTATAAATCATAGAAAGTTTAAATAATAAAACATTCTACAGTAATACAACAAGAAAATTATAAGTACGGTTTCATACAGCTGGGCAAAGTGAACAAAAAACTGTATATATATTATTTATTTATTCATTCAATTTTTATGGACACATTTGTACATAGAAAATTATTATAACAAAATTAGAAAGACTCAATGGTTTATAGTAGACTTTGTGGGAGTGGAAGCGAGAGAGAGGTGTTTATCGTTGAATTTGATTTAGTGATGTTTAAAAGAAGACAACTTGTTATCAAAGAAATCAAGACTGGTATGTTTGTTGGCAGACCTAAGAATTCTGGGCATAGGGGAATGAATTATGAAATGCATGAATAAATAAATATAATTACCATTCATCTTTGAAAAAGTTCAAAAGGTTTGTTCTATAGGAACAATACCCCACACTAAATATATCAGATACGTGGGAATAACTATTGCCGAGTTCATGAAGTCTGTTTAATACAGCATTACAAGTTTACACTG
The DNA here is from genome assembly GCF_059751315.1 of Micrasema longulum. NCBI lineage: Eukaryota > Metazoa > Arthropoda > Insecta > Trichoptera > Brachycentridae > Micrasema > Micrasema longulum. The sequence continues at coordinate 223,219 of NW_028279243.1, forward strand.
TCCGCGAATTGTTGCTACAAAACGGTGGCACCTGTCTAGTCATTCTTTCAGGCACCCTGAAGTTGATGAGAGATAATAGTTCAGGGCAATCCCATATTGAATTTATAATTTTGAATAAATTTAAAAGGTCTATAATTTTTCTTCTATCTTTAAGTTTTAACAAATTTAATGTTTTTAGTAAAAAATCGTAATTTAAAAATTCATGACTCATTCTAAGTTTAAAATTTATATATCTTATTTTTTGGACTCTTTCAAGAGAATGTAGCTGACAGTTTTCTACAATAAGCACTAATTTTATATGATTCTTTTGTGTTAGGGGGTACCCACGTCCAATTTTTTTGCCAATGTAGAAAGGATAAGACAAAGCAATATTCTCTTAACAAACAAATTGTATTATGAACTAAATAAAATACTATACAAATGCCGGATGATCTTTGAAACATGTTTAGCTCACAACGTTTCGTTGTTCCAACTATCATAAAAGTTATAAAAAATGGCGAATTACCAACCTATGTAACTACAGGTAAACTAAAGGTTATTGACATAAAGTACTGGTCACTGTTGCTAGCCAATCTTCGGTCAATGGTATTCTGTGTTGGATTAGTATTATACGATTAATGTAACCGTTGGTTATTTTTCGTTACTTTTAAAACTACATTTCAAACCTCAACGGCAGTTTTTTTTATCGCGATACAACTTTTAATCGGTAATTGTTTCTCGGTAAACTTTTTTTAAAACATTTTACTATGTAAAAATACTCGAAACAAAAATGGATGGCCTTACACTCGAACAACGCTTGCAAATTGTAAAAAAAAAACAAACATTCTTCTTCTTCTTCTGCAGCCTAATTCTCAACACTGCTGGATAAAGGCTTCTTCCAAACGTCTAAATTCCTTCCTATCACCCGCTTTCATCATCCACGTTTTACCGGCAATAGAGGCAATGTCGTTGACCCATCTTTTCTGTGGCCTTCCAACACTTCTTTTGTTTGCCCATGGTCTCCACTTTATTATTCTGGGTGTCCACCTGCCATCATTTTGTCTCGTCAAGTGCCCTGCCCATTGCCATTTCCATTTCGCTGCACGATCCATGATATCCACGACTCCGGTTCGGCGCCATATTTATTCATTTCTTATTCTGTTTTTTAGACATACACCGAGCATCTGTCTTTCCGTGGATCGTTGCGTGCATTTTAATACCTGGCTACTTTTTTGTGTTATAGACATGGTTTCTAGTCCATATGTTGTCACCGGCAATATGCACGATTCATATACTTGTCTTTTCAAGCATATAGGAACTTGTTTATTTTCAAAAATATATTTAAGTTTGCCGAAAGCAGCCCAACTTAGCCTTATTCTTCTTGGTAACTCCGCTATCTGGTTATCTTTACCAAGTTTGACTTTGTGTCCTAGCTAAATGTATTCTTCAACCACTTCGATTTTATTATCGTTAATGAAAATGTCTCGTCCTGTTGGACTCATAATCTTTGTTTTATGAATATTATAAAAAAACAAACATTGAAAATCAGTATTTATTAATTATCTATATATATATATATATAAAAGACAATGTTCGTATGTGTGTCCTCGATAGACTAAATAACTTATTTAGCTCAATCACAAATAACTATCGACGTGCTAATAAGCGGCGTGATAACAATTTCTCACCATGGTTGTTTATCGTATTCGCGATCACAATGGAACATCCGTGAACACCTAATATCAAATGTCAAATTATTTACATTTCGCGACGTATAATCCTGCTGCGCAATCACATATTTGAATTTCACCGGTGTAAATATGGAAAATATTCCAAAACTGCCATATTTATTTATTATTTATCATGCTATTTATTGCATTTAGCCAGCAGCTAGCTAGCCAAATATCAAGAAAAGCAGTCGCCATAGTAATTGTAACTTAATTTTCACTTATTTGTATTAGATACTCCTTACTATTTTGCAAATGCAATAAATTGTATTATTTTTATAGTAAACGCCGATTTTTCGCCAGTGAACTGTATTTATTTACGAGGAAAACAAAAAACAAACCGACATGAGCTTTGACTTAAAGATTACACACGCGTTGACTTATGACTGCGATAGCTAAAGCATACTCATTATTGTTCATTGTGATCACTCAAATGCTTAGCGTGTTTTTAAGCACGTCGATAGTTATTTGTGATTGAGCTACTGGACCGCTTTACATGCTGTTTTTTTGGGAAATGACAAGATTAGGTCTGGGCATATTTGTAGCTCTCAAAATCTTCAATTTGTTGGGTAGAAGCGAAAATGTTTTATTTATCGTTTGCCAGGGCTGTTCTCTACGAGAATGCATATACTAAACAGACAGGTGTTATTTTTTCGTATAAATAAAAAGTTTTTTTTTAATGCTCACAAACCATACCTCGTATCTAATGCATCCCAATCAGATTATTTCTTTAAATTCCTTATAATTTCTACGCATTTATTTCGTTTTACTAGATTTTTAGTAATGCTAAAATAATATTAACTGACATTTAAAACATTTTTGAAAAGCGTATTCCTACATAAAGTGCACCCCTGTTGGTAAGAAGAGCAGAGTTTGACATTTGCAAAAAGAATTCTGTATTTGAAAATAGATTATTTAAAGTTCTGGGATTCAATCATAAACAAGTACCTACTTATCAACAAAAATTTACACCATCTTTTTTACGTTTATTCGAAAGGCTTTCATACGCTTTCACGACACAATCAGGCATTTAGGTTTCAAATTAAATGTCAAGCTCACGTTAAAACTGGGCTGGCGCTCAGAGAACGAATACACGTTGGGCATGAGTTAAGTGTCATATATACATTTGAAAAAAATTGTGGACGGGATGCTAGTCCAAAAAAAATCAAGACTTGGTATATATTTTTTGGATTTTTTCAAAAATCTTAAAAAGAATTTTAAAAAAAATGTTTTTTGAAACAAAAATTAGGACTTTTTAAAAGTTTACACTGAGGAATGTTCCTCTGAAGTTTAATGGTCTGACCCTAAAACACCGTGTATATGCTTTATGAGCTCACTATTCTGCTTATAGCTAGTTGACATCCATATTTATGTATGGCATTTTTCGATTCTCTATATATGCTTGGTTTAAATATTGCATTCCATACGTGTTGGTTTACTATAGAGAATAAATGTATGGAGAAAATCAGCCACATTTTTTGAATATGGAAGTCAACTACTAAATTTAATATCATGTTCTATGATCTTTGAAATATGAAATTACCCAGATTTCAATATTCGTAAATACACGACGCGTTATACCTTCGAAATGTTTTGGAATCCACCCAAAGTATCTTCTCGAATATCAGACGTGTCGGGTGGAGATACCTGACTCGTTATTTATCCCAGTAATAACCGAAACAAACAAAATTATTATTTAAAACGTTTATGGCGCAGCCGAGATACTACAACGAAAGCGAGAATGTTGATGTTGAGTGACGTTAGCGGGTGCTACTTATGACATATTTTGTGGCGTTACGAAATTCGAAAGGCCTAATTATTAAAGCACGCCCGAGTGATCCGAGGCATCCCAAATGAATAACGCGTTGGGTATTTACGTAATTACAGTGTCAGAGGTTGTATTCTGAACACTATCATGGGCGTAGTTAATGCTTTTGTAGGGCGTATTTACGTACTAAATACGCGCTAGCAATGGGTTCTGCACGCCTGCGGTAGCGAACGGAGTACCAGCCCAGAAAACAGTAAAACGTGTCACAGGAAAAATCCAAGGACCAATTGACACAAACAAAAATTAAGCGGAAAGTTGTTAAATTTGTTTCAAATATGTTTAGAAATGAGGACATAAGATGGAAGGTCGAATCGTCGCGACCAAAAACATATGATTTACTTTTGCGATTTAGCCAGTGTAATTTGCGTTTTTTACAGAATTTCAACTGAATTATTTTGTTTAAAAATACATGAAAATCCAAAGCGCTTTTTTCGAGGTACGTTACACTTTATTCAGTTGATAGTATGTGATAAAATAGTCCTCTAACTGTATCATCTTCAAACCCTTATCTGGACCCATTGGTGCGTAGGGCACCGTATATATGCAGCGTATCTCGAAAATCTATTACAGGACTGAAATGGCCTTCCGCTTGCCGGATATAACATTTAATCGAGATCGGTCATGGTTCAGTTATTGGTCACAAGATCATACTTGCTTTGCCTTTCAACAGTTTTACATCTAAGGGCGCTCTACCCTAACTCAAGTAACTGTAATTCACTAGAGAAGTAGTGTCCCTTCAGGACAAGCTGATTTGAAACACACGAGTATTGACTCCTGAATGAGGGATTTTTATTTTTGTTTATAGACTATTAAACAAAGTCAAACAACTTTTTGTTTTCGTGTATCGTATTATCAGCGCTACGATTTTTTTAAAGGGTTGTATGTATTTCTAAAATAACTCCACGTGTGACGTTTCATGTTTTCTTTCGCTTCTTCTCAGTCAGTTCTGCCGATTGGTCCATTGACTTACCGTAAAGCGGAAATCTTTTACAACCCTTTTATCACCGTTGTCAGTATGTTTCTTGATTTGTTCCGCTGTTTCGGCTACAAATGCAGGAGCCATCTTCAGGGTAAACTGAAATTCACAGTTAACCCTGAATATGGCTCCTGCAATGGTAGCCGAAACGTCGGAACAAATCCAACACACACGGTGTCTCCCAAAAAAGAAACACACTGATAACTGTGACTGAAAACCTTCGCACCTATTTTCTCTTATCACTGGTCACATTTATATGAACTAGTGACGGCGTTCAAAGTAGTTCTTTTTCATTAAAACATTATTTTTCAATAAACTTTGCCGTACAATTCAATGCTCTAATATTTACCGCGCGTAAGAAAACATTTTAAATATCCAATTTCCTGTTGCACTGAACTTCCTCATTGTACGCTCCGTGCCATCAGAGCAAATACCTTATAATGCAACTTTCATCAGAGTTCTACTTCTGTTTTCTGCAAAATGCACATGTGTGGTCAGCAGACTTTAAAAATCATTAAAACTCGTCAAAAACATGTTTAAGTTCTATTTTGTATCATTAAAAAATTAATGTATCCATTATTTATCATTTGTCAAAGTAAAAAAAATAATCCAACTATTGTGTTTATTTAGTTATTCACACTTTTCATAAAAGTTTATTATCTCAGTTTTACTTTTCTGTGGCTGGCTGCTTTTTGCATAACTACGAACTGTTTAGTATAAAAGAGCTTTAATTGATATTATTCCTAGTCGATTGCCTTTTTTCTTCTTTGTTTCCCATCCTTCCTGTGACACATCCTTATGGTACCTACCTAGAAAGAAAATTGATAAAAATATAACATTTGGAATTGGAGCATTATGAACAAAATTTTCACAAAGAATTCTTGGAATCGTCGCGCGTCGTTGTGAAAGTTGCTAATCATAAACCGATAAATATCATAGTCATAGCCAATATTTATCATCTAGTGTGCAAAGGTAGGTCCATTACTGTGCTCCTTTCCTTTATTCAAATACTCCATGTTTGTACATAATGGAATGATATTCGTTTTTATATAATACAGTCCGGTTTCCCACCCTTCGTATTATACACATAGCTATATACGTCTTCTGTTTGCTTAGCCATCAGTTTCAGTTTTCTATGGCTTGGCTACTTCGATCAAAGACAGGTCCATTTCATTGTTTGTTGAGTCTGCTTTTCTCTTTAGCCCCGAACCTCGCCTTGGGCAAACCAAATAATCTACATGTACACCAATTATACCAATAAAAATAGGTGAACTCACATAATCACATAAACATTATATTTTTAATATTTTCTTCAATAACTTTGTGTATCATTTTAAATTAAATTTGGAAAAATACAAATTATACTTTGTTTTTTGATACACTCACTTTATTTTTACCAACTAGTTTCGGTAACCAACTGTTACCTTCTTCGGGGTATTTTTATAACTAAACATACATAAAAGAAACAGTGAACAAATTAGTGGGTGTCGATAAGGATGAGGGAGGGGGTGATTGTGTTTAAGGTGGGGGAAGGGAAGGGGGTAATTGCGTTCAGGGTAGAGTTCGATTTTATAGGAAAAATATTAAAAATTGGACTATGACTTAAGTTTAATTGATTATTAATTATGTCTAATTTATTATTTATTTATTATGGATAACTTATATGGCGGCATTTTCGTAATAAAATACCTCAAGGGCGCTTTACATGGTGATTCTATTGTTAAGTTAATTTAATTGAAGCTTTTAAATTAGTAATTTAATTAAAATAATTTATTTTGTTGTCACGTGCTACGGGTTTATTCAAATGATTTAGAGAACAAGTGGGTTTTAAGTTTTTTCCGAAACATCACTTCACTTTCACAGCCTCGCACCTCTGCTGGGAGAGCATTCCATGCCATAGGGCCTGCGACCGCAAATGCGCGTTCACCAAATTTAGTACGCTGTTTGCGTAGAGGTATAATAACTTTTCCTCTCGCCGTAGACGTAGCTGATCTAAGCGTGAGACGCCTGTCAGCTTAGTTCTGTTTTACCGCTTTTTTTATTTCTAAAATTTCAAAAAGATTAATTAGTTTATTTTTATTATTTAAATGCAGGATTTCAATTCCATTTTCAAAATTAAAAGAATGACTATTTGTTATAATATGGTCAGCAAATTAAGAAAAATTATTGTTATTGAGACATCTCATATGCTCCTTGATTCTTGTATTCAATGAACGCGATGTTTTTCCTATATAAATGGATCTGCAATCATGACAAGTTAATTTATACACCCCTGATTTATCTAATTTATTTGTTATATCTTTAGTACTTTTTATATAATTTCCTAAATTATTATTTGTGTAGAATGCCGGTCTTATGTCACTTGGCAAGTCCTTAAGAATTTGGTTGCTTAGGTTATCAATATATAAAAATCTCCTCCACCGTCTATTGTCATTCAAATCTAATTTTCAACAATATTTTGAGTTTGTCCAAATTTTTGTAGACAAGGACTGGATTCAACTCCCTGGGGAGCTGTTTATATTAATATATTACAACAGAGATGAAGAACATTTAAGAGAAGGTAATATGGAAGTCTAGGCATCTACAGGGCTTATGACCTGTCAATGGCTGGTTTAAGTGGCCACTTTACACACTGTGTAACACTCACCACTCTGCCTATATTTGAACATCTATATTCCTTCAATTCTTTCATCTGTTGATGTTTGTGAAGTTAAAGACCTGAAACCTTTATTTATGCGGGTGAGATTCATCTATTATTATATTTTCAGGCGTTGCCTAGTATGTAGGTGAAATAATTCAATTAGATGAATCTCACCCGCATAAATAAAGGTTTCAGCTCTTTAACTTCACAAACATCAACAGATGAAAGAATTGAAGGAATATGGATGTTCAAATATAGGCAGAATGGTGAATGTTACACAGTGTGTAAAGTGGCCACTTAAACCAGCCATTGACAGGTCATAAGCCCTGTAGATGCCTAGACTTCCATATTACCTTCTCTTAAATGTTCTTCATCTCTGTTGTAATTTATTAATTCAAATCTATTTTGTTTGAATAAAGGTATTTACAATCAAACTTAAGTCATAGTCCCATTTTTAATATTTTTCCTATTAAATCGAATTCTACCCTGAACACAATTACCCCCTCCCTCATCCTTATCGACACCCACTAATTTGTTCACTGTTTCTTTTATGTATGTTTAGTTATAAAAATACCCCGAAGAAGGTAACAGTTGGTTACCGAAACTAGTTGGTAAAAATAAAGTGAGTGTATCAAAAATCAAAGTATAAGTTTTATTTCTCCAAATTTAACATAAACATTAGCTTCATTATTATTATTGATTCACACTAATTGGGTACTAAAAAATAATAATTTAGCCTACATTAGGTGTATACTGTAATTACAACCAACACATCATAATTACTACACACCTTCTCATTTTTAAACACTAGTTTTTGACATGTCGAGATATGAACCGGTATTAGATTATTTTATATTGTATAAGAGTAGAAAAAGATGTTGAAAGGAGAGTGAATGCGGGCAACAAAATGAACGGAGCACTAAGCACAGTAATTGCTAATAAAAATATGTCAATCGAAGCTAAACTGGCTGTGCTCAGCGGAGTTTTAGTCCCAGCACTTATGTATGGAAGTGAAGCATGGAACTGGCAGAGGAAGGATGAAAGCCGAGTGAACGCGGTTGAAATGCGATATCTTAGACGAATGTGTGGGAAATCAATGTGTGACAGGGTTACGAATGATGAAATTAGGCGAGAGTGTAAATCTGAGTCAAGTATAATTGATAAGATTAAGAAAGCGTCTCTGAGACGGTTTGGTCACGTAGAGCGAATGGACGACGAAAGAATGGTAAAACAAGTATATATGGCGAAAATGAACGGTAACGTGAGACGAAGACGATCAAGGAAGACGTGGCATGATCAGATAAACCAAAATCTTAAGTCTGGTCAAAAAAAGAAGTCCGAAGGGCATGTATGACAAGATGTATGCATGTGGAAGAAGCTAGGAATGTATGCCAGGATAGACGTGTGTGGCGGTCCATTCTCTCTGCCTACCCCTACGGGGAAATAGCGTGATGGTAGTAGTAGTAGTAGTATTTATATAAATATTTTTCTTTTTTAAATAAAAATAAATATGTGCGTTCTAATGATTTACTGAAATATTTAGATTTTGGGGCCGTTTTTAAATAACTTATTTTTAGAAAATGGGAGTCAAGTTGGGGCAGAGTGGGGTTTGAACTTCGTACCTTTGACCCACGAGTCTACAACACTAGCCACGGGACCACAAACATATTTTTTTACTGTTATTTAGAATTATGTAGGTTATACGTTATTATTAAATGACATGCGATTATTTTTTTTACGGAATTTACAATTGAAGAATAATTTACTATTTGGAGATTAATCGTCATTAAACGTCACATTGGATCGGAGGCTGTCGGCGTGGAAAAGAGAACGATCTCTCTTACGTTCTCCTTGAGGTGGCTCTACACGATGGTCATATATTAGCCAGTACGCTGGCGCGCGTATGGGCAACAAAATCGCTACACTCCCCACACGTTGGCGAGTCGTTCAGAATCTGTCAGTGCGGGCCAATGGCACAAAAATTGCGTGCGCTCTTTCCGGTAGTTCGAAGCGTACTAAAAGGCCTATGTGTGTATGCGCTGATTAGCGTTCAGTCAGCGCCCTTTGGTCTGCGTTGGAAAACCGACAACAGACGGATTGTGCGCCAGCGCATGTGCCAGTGCGTGTGCCAGCTCTGCCAGACACAAATACTCCCCTCACGCTTGCCAATACGTATTTGCCAACATATTACTAGCGTGTAGAGCCACTTTTTTATAGATTTTCGACAGCGCCTTCCATAACCATCAAGTCAACAATATTCACCAATCGAACAAATATGTTCCTACTACTACCACCACGCCGTTTTGCCGTAGGGGTATGCAGAGAGGATGGACCACCACACATGTCTACCATGATATACATTCCTAGCTTTTTTTACATTCCTCTTAGATTGTATCTGCTTTTGACATGACCAGACTTGACATTTTGGTTTATCTGATCATGCCACGTCTTTCTCGATCGTTCTCGTCCTACGCACAGTCTTGCTATATACATTTATTTGTTTTACAGATTGTTAGTGTTAGCTTCTAAAAACACTTGGCTTCAAATCATTACGTTAGTTTTAAATATTTCTGCAATTACATACTATAGTAAAGTCGTATAGTGGGATTCGCATGTTTGTTAAATTGGTACCCTGACGAAGAGACAGGCAAGTCTCGAAACTGGCAGACTTAGAAAAGTCGGTTAGTGGTTATGTAAAACAATATAGTAACATTTGATGTAGTGTCATACTGTTCTATTCTGTGTAATTCTGTTATTGAAAATACATAATGTGCTTGAGGAATTGTTTCGACGAATATTTACAAAGTGTGTGTTTTTATGTATCTTTGTCTTATATAAATATAAATAAATAACTTAGATTAAAAACATGTCATTTATAAAATAAAAAAATCCACCAGAACATGGCAGGAGGCCCAATTACAGTGGTGAATTACAACACAGAGGCTTGAAAAATTAAATTAAATTATTGTTCTCTCGCCAGTAATCGAACCCGGAACCTTCCAAGCTTAAATCAAGTGTCTTCACCACTACACCACGGAGGCCGCCTGCCAGTTTCATGCCCTGATGTTATCCTAATACTATTTTTTACATGATTACTTTATTTCACCGAGTACCTAGTTAAAATTTAACATATCTCAAATCAGCAATTTCGCATAAGTAACTCACAAATGCTGATTCTAAAGTTACCCAGTTTAGTAAATCATATTTAAGACATTGTCGGGTCTTCAATTGTCGATGAATACAGAACTCTATAAATAATATGCTAACCTTGCTTAACCTACGTTGTACTGTCTCAGTCGATCCCTACGGAGAAACGATATCAAATTGATATTATACATATTTGATTATTCCTGGACGAAAACATGGTATAATTATATTACATTGTCCTTCTTAGCGCGTGGAGACAGTATAATAAAATCTACAAGGACGAAATGGAAGAAAATCTTTGTATACACCTTGATAGAATTCAGAAGAAAGTCGTTTTCTCACATTAGTGATTTAAATTTTTTGTTAAGGCAATTTATACTAAAAATTGTTATTTATTTAAGAGGATGATGCAATAAAAATAACAATAATAAAAAAATATCGATTATAAAATTTACTGTATTTTTAATATTTTGTATATATGTATTTATAATATAATATAGATTTTAATATTATATTGAAATGTAAGTAATACAATTTTTATTTTTTATTTATTTATCAAAAGCATACAAAAATTAACATATAAATTATCAAGTCCTACTGAACTGCATAAAATGCAGTTCGTCGGCAGATGCTTATAGTTAAGTTTTAATATATATTTACGTAATCTTATCTATTCAATTCTATAAACATATAAAAACTTTTATTACAATGAAAAAAAAAGAAAATATGTACATCGAAAATAAAAAAAAATATTTGACCAAATGAAATAAAAAAACACAAAAAAAAATAAATAGAAAAAACCACGTTCTAAAAGCCAGATTCTCAGCAGACGTCTTTCTCCTGAGCCAGATAAGTTTTTTGATATTTTATATTTAATGGGAGTGAATTTAGGGAGAGGTATTTAGTTACATATGTACATTTTCAAATATAAAAAATAATGTAATCATTAAAATCAATAGAAAATAATACAAAAAAAAAGTTAAAATCATAATTAAGAAATAGATTATAGATTAAGTATAGTTATTTGGCATATTATTATTACTTTAACAATAATATGCCAAATATTTGTATTCTTATTACTACCCAACGGGTAAAATTCAGTTCTTGTATACAAAAAAATGTACAAACACATAATACTGTTAAAAAAAATAGCAAAAAACGTTATTTTTAATAATTCCAAATATTTTGTTTTTTTACAATATTTGAGTTTGTCCAAATGTTCGTAGACAAAAGACTCGATTTCACCCCCTCGGGAGTCATAAAGATTAACAAATTACAACAGGGATGGAGAATACCTTAAATAAGGGAATATGGAAGTCTAGGCATTTAAATTTACTCTTCACAACAATAAAGGTTTCAGCTCTTTAACTTCACTAAATCAACAGATGGAAGAATTGAAGAAATATGGATGTTCAAACATAGGCAAAATGGTGAATGTTACACAGTGTGTAAAGTGGCCACTTAAACCAGCCAACGACAGGTCATAAGCCCTGTAAATGCATAGACTTCCATATTCCCTCATTTAAGGTATTTTCCGTCCCTGTTGTAATTTGTTAATTCTTCTTTATTATTTTTTTTATGGTGTCATTGGTCTAAAAAGTTTGACAATCTTGGCAAAAATAGTCGCAGTACACAGTAGTAAAACCAGGTGTTATCCATGACCTA